>NW_026591597.1:184558-274505 GCF_907164565.1 Psammomys obesus | reverse complement strand
CTTTCTTTCTTTCTTTCTTTCTTTCTTTCTTTCTTTCTTTCTTTCTTCCTTCCTTCCTTCCTTCCTTCCTTCCTTCCTTCCTTCCTTCCTTCCTTCCTTCCTTCCTTCCTTCCTTCCTTCCTTCCTTTCTTTCTTTCTTTCTTTCTTTCTTTCTTTCTTTCTTTCTTTCTTTCTTTCTTCCTCTTTTTCCTCCTTCTCATCCTCCTTCTTCTCCTGGTTTTTTGAGACAAAGTTTCTCTGTGTTAACAGCACTGCATTCTGGAACTCACCATGTAGACCAGGCTGACCTTGAATTCACAGACATGTGCCTGCCTCTGCCTTTGCCTCCTGAGGGCTGGGATTAAAGGCTGCCTCACCACAGCCCGGCTTAAATTCAGATTGTATGGACAGAGTGAAGCCAGTGGGTGCTGGAGGCAGAGAGGTCATTTTTAATTCAGGGTGAGAACTTTACCTACAGAGGACATGTGGTGAGAACTGGAGTGGGGAGCTTCAGGAGCTCCCAATCTCTGGAAGTTCCTCTTGTTGAATGGCTACCTGCTAGGTTCTAATACTAAGTAAGAGGTTTATTCGTTAGTTCGTTAATTCATTAATTCACTCACCCACTTACTCAGGATAAATGTGTATTGCCTTTAGGAAGCTAGGAGGAGCTTTTAAAGACAACGGTAGTCCCTGTTTTCAAGGGAATATGCAGTGAGAAATCGGTTTGATTTTTTTTTTTAAGGTCCTTAAACTGCTAGGGCTCCCAGAGTCCTGTGCTGATGGGGGCTAGCTCCAAATAATGTGCAGAAAGGCTATTTTCTGAGCGTGTATGCTTGAGAGCCTCTAAGTATGGAGTACCTCAAAGGCTCGGTCTGGATCACTTTCTTCGATTCATCTTAATGTTGATGCTGGATAAGTGACCCCTGCTCCCCATCCTCCCTGAATAAGCTTAGAGTGTATTTACCTCAAGGGCATTTTCTGTGGGAAAATTTACCTCTCTTCACTGGCACCCAGGGCACACCATGACATGCTGAACTCTCAACCAGCCATCCATTATATAGTCTGCAAAAATGACCCAGGAAATAGAGCATAGGGATGAGCTAATTGCTTTTCATCTTCTCTCTTAAGTGATATATGGAGTGTATTGACAGCTGAGGAGAGTGAGAGAGAGCAACGGGTAAAAATCCATTCATTTTTCCTGGGTTCTTCCATCATAAACCTTGTTAAAAGCAATAGTGAGAAACTGGGGATGTGGCTCAGTTGCTAAGAATACTGCCCAGTGCTCACGAAGCCCCGGGCTCAGACCTTAGCTCCCTATAAAACTGGGCGTGTTGTCATACATCTGTGCCTGTAACCTCAAAATAAAAGCAATGGTGATAACCATTAATTTTTTTTGTTGTTTTTCTGGTTTTTTTTTTTTTTTGTTTTGTTTGTTTTTTTTCAAGACAGGGTTTCCTTGTGTAACAGCCCTGGCTGTAGAGCCTGTTACATCCCTCTTTGTAGAACAGGCTGGAGTTGAACTTACAGAGATCCACCTGCCTCTGTCTCCCGAGTGCTGGGATCAAAGGCATGCTCCATCACACTGGGCTGGTAATCATTCATTCCTGCCCGGCTCCACTCTACCATAATTGGTGTTCAGCTTGCTATCTGTATTATTATATTGTTTGATTCAGGAGATATATGGTCCTTACGCATGGGAAGAGGAAATTGAAAAGAGGGAGTATAACCAGTTATTGGTGCTAGAGACAGCAGCAGTGAGCTGAAATAAAAGCCTCCGTCTTTCAGTTCCCAGACCATACCCCAAGACCCTGGTATGAACTACTCATTAATTCCATCTACAGTTAACTATATCTTCTGTTCAGTAAACTTGTAAGTGGTGGAAGACTCAAGCAGGCATAGCTTTGGGGCCTGTGCCCTCATGAGATTTCCTGTTGAATTCCTTCAGACTTATGAATGACTCCTCTCTGAATCTCTGGACGCTCGGGGGAAATGGGTTTGGAAGACATATTCTACAAGTTCGCAGCTGAGCCAGTTTCCATGTGGCTGAGCGATCCTCCGGGCCAGCTGGAGTTTGTGTTTTTCTGGGTTTACACATCCCTCTTGGGTTTTTCTGCTTCTCCTCAAGACTGAATGTTAATTCCTGAGGCATCTGCTGCCTGGCTGCGTCCTGGGGTGGGAACACTCCAGCCCAGACTTTGGAGCAGTTTTGAATTAGGTTTCCTGTTTTCAAAATGAGTATTTATTTGATAAGTTTTTTTAATTGCAGCAATATGTAAGTTGCCTTCTGAACATCTGCTCTCCCCTGAGATAATCACCATTGACAACGGGCTCTTGCCAGTTGTTTTTAATACACGTGCTCTGGGTACATTGCTTAGTTTTTCATTAAAATGGACTTGGAGAATTACATTAAAATGGACTTGGAGAATTACATATATTTCTGAAATGCCCGGTGACTAATCCCTCTTTCGAGTTTCCACACTTACATATAAACGTGCATTTCTTTCTGTCAGACTTGAATTTCTGATGTTTTGTCCCATTAAAAATCAGAAATAACTTTGCTCCCTGACCTCGCCTTTCTGGGGATCAGTTCTGTTAGTTGAAACATCTATTTGGCGCTTTTATTTTTCACTTGTAGAGAAATGCTAGGAACCTTGTTCTGTATCTCCTAGCCTTTGGTGAGGGCTCCTTAAGCTCAGCTTCAAAGGGTGTGTGACAAGAGAGAAAACAATCTCTACATGTGGAGAAGAAAGAGGGAATTTGTTGGAATGGTGACAAAACTGGGCAGGTCTTGGGAGATCTGAGCCATAGAAAGGATGAGCAGTGCCATCAGCGGCTCCACAAACAATGAATATTCCTGTTATCTGCTCAGATCCTTGCCTTGTCACTCCATTGGCTTTGCCTAAAGCATAGGCCAGGGCCAGGTGGGATCCCTTGATTGACAACATTACCAAAAGCCTTTATCAGAGGTTATTCTCCTATAGAAAAATTGAGGGGCCCATGCCATGAAGTTGGCATATACAGTGTTGGAGGGATCAGTTGATTCTCATAGTAGAGCCTGGGATATTGTGAATGTGTGTGTCTGTACATTTTCTCAGGCCCCAGGAAAACAAATCAAGATAACTGATTTCGTATCATCAACCCCATCTGGTTGGAGTGATCAGAGACCAATTTCCTCCTGGTTTTCTCTTTGTTCCTTTGTCCGTGAATGGCCACCAGTTTCTTCTAGTCGGGGTGGCCTTTCCTGGGTCAGTTAGAGCCACTGGGCACCATCACCTGGAAGATGGAATATATCAATCATGTACAAACGTCTGCTCTTATATTTTTCTTTCAGGCACCTTTTTGCTCCAGCCTACACGGAAACCTGCTATACTGCAAGTGGCAACCCCCGAACCACCACGCTGAAATCTGAGGTGAGTCCATGTCCATCAGCTGCTGCCCTGGCTGGGTGGAAATTAATACATGGTTGAGGCAGCCCCTTCTCTGAAGAGCTTGCTTCTCTTGACTGAAGACGGAGGGCCCAAACAGAAGCAACCTGTCTGTCTCATAGATGTCCTCTGTCCTTTGCTGGCAAAAATGGTGAAGCCAACAGATGAGGAATGTTTGAGGGTAATTGTCTTGTTTAAAATCTGTGCAAATCATTATGAAGCACACCTGTTATTAGGCCTATGTTAACTACCCATATATTAAAAAATATGTAAAAGAAATAATTTACTCATCATCCTGTCATCTTACCCAATTAGATGCCGATTAATCTTTTTTTTTTTTTTCAAATGTAAGGTTTTTCAGAATTTTAATCGCTGTGCATACACAAATTTATATTAACATTATACCTCTTTTAAATGTTACTGGGTTTGGTTGTTGTTTTTGTTTGTTTTGTTTTTTCCCTGGCTGTTCTGGAACTCATTCTGTAGACCAGGCTAGCCTCGAACTCAGAGATCTCCCTTCCCCTGCCTCCTGAATTCTGGGATTAAAGATATACACCACCATGCCCGGCTCCATCGGGCTTTTTAAAATCTGGTTCTTGTCTTATTATTGGACATTTTCCCTTCAGAGTTGTTTTTAGTAGGAAAGTTTTGCACATCATCAAAGAGTCAGCATTCTGAAAATAGTTTTATGTCTTCATTTATCTCACCCTGCCCTACCTGTGGACGTTTAAGGCAGTAAACCCTACCTGTTGCATAATTTGTTGGCTCTTCCCATGATGATTTCTGTTAGAATTCTCAGAGCGGTGCATCTCAGGCAGGAGGAGTGATTCTTCATCTGCGGGGCACTCTTGGAAGTGTTTGGAGGCAGCACTGCTTGTTGAATGCTGCTAGCATCTCCTGGGCACAGGGGATGCTGCAAAGTACCCCATAATACATAGCACAGAGCCTCACAATAGACTTATCCAGCCACAGTATAGACAGAAATGCCTCCACGGAGAAAGCCTGGACCAGACCAAGGCTTCTAAGCCAAGAGATCTGATGTATGAGATGGAGGAGAACCCGGAGAGGTTTCTCTGCTCAGGATTCCTCTAACTGTATCTATGGACCTAGATCTCCCTGTAACCCATTCTTTAACTATCTCTGCCTTTGTACAAATGTCTAACAAAATAGCCACTGTCAGTTACTAGCAAGCTAGCTTAGTTTATTAGGCTCCCCGGAATGGGGAAAGTCATTTACGTTTGGATTCATCTTAGGCAATGGTTCTCAACCTGCGGGTCGCAACTCCTTTGGCAAACCTCCGTCTCCAGAAATGTTTACAATACAATTCACAACAGTAGCAAAATGACAGTTATGAAGTAGCAACAAAAATAATTTTATGGTTGGGGGTCTCAGCAGTAGGGAAGATGAGAACCACTGTTCTTAAGAGGTCTACAGCAGAGAGGCCGGGTGGACTGGGGGAGCTGGAGGGGGGGATGCTCTGTTGGATTGTTGAGTATGAACGTCAGTGGGACTTCTTCCCAAGACTTTCCTTGGTGGGAAAGAAGTTGGAAGCGCGGCCAATGACAGCAAGGGTCAGACTGAGCTGGGTTGGGGAAACTGTCCAGCTATGACCTACATCTCCTCAAAGCCCCTTGCTCTGAGCTTTTTCCCTTCTTCAGGCTTCTGTTCTCTGCTTCCAGGAATAGGAACGGGCAAGGGTTGGTTAAGTGCCATGTGGAGAAAGCCCATGGCCGTTACAGTTTCACAGAAAACACCCTCTATATTCAGCCCCTCCCACTGCCATACCCACAACTCAAGAATGGGTCTCAGTGCACAAGTGTGCTCTGAGCTCATGCTTCCTGCGGTGAAAGCCCCCTGGGGTGGCCCCCTCAGCCCGGGAGCTGCGGAATGCAATGACTTCATGGCTGATCCTGACTTGTTCTTTGTGCTCTGAGCTGTGCACCAAGCAGACATGTGTTAAGGGTCTTTCAGAGAAAGGGGGATGTTCCCTGGTCCCCTGAATCCCCCTCCTTCCTGAAGGGCTTACTGGCTGAAGCACATCCTTACTGAACCATGGGCCAAGATCATTGTTTTCTTCCATCTACCACTACTGGATTCTTGCGAAGTCCCCGCCCAGGCCCAGGGGGCTCCCAGTCAGCCTTCTCATTTGGAAAATAAGAAATCAAGGGAATGGAATAAACTTTAGTTGCTGTTGGGCTGAATGCTGAGGACTGTACTCTGCCTTCAAACTTAGCAGGCATTCTGGGAATCTTATCAAGACGCACTAGCTGGGCCTGTAGGTTACAGCCCTAATCTAGGTCAGGTTACTGGGGAAATAGGCCTGGGAATGTGTTCCAACAGCAAGACTTAGAGGGTTTGGGGCGTGAAGCCAGGGCTGTGGTCTTGGCTCTCACTAGCTGTATGGCCTTAATCAACCCTTTGGACCATAGTGAGTTCTTTTGTGTTGTTATTTTTTTTTTTAATCTCAAAAATTAGATGTGCTGATTACTGACTCAGTGCTGTGTGAGGGTAAGACGAGTCACTGATTTTTATGGGAACTTATAAATACCATTTCTAACCCCATATTTTACAGATGAGGAGATTGAGAATGGGAAAAGCAACTTGGCTATACTTAAATGGCAAGGCTCAGACTAGAGCTGGTCCCTTTGGTTGCTAGAGGGTAGAAGAGAATTCAGTCAAGTGGCAATTCTGCCTTGGCTGGGAATGGTAGAGGATGGGGTACAGGGCCAAATTGCTGGGATTTGAGTCTTGGCTTCACCATGTCACTAAGGCTCTTTACATCCAATCTTATCCCAAAAGCTGAGATCCTTTAAGCTAAGCTTAAGTTTCCCCTTTAAAATTCGTGGGTGTATTATCTGGCTCATGACACTGTAGTTAGGACTAAAGTAAAAATTAGCAATTGTTGTCCAAGAAAGTAAGAGCCTACTGACTGTTAGCTACTAAGATTAAATGGCAGGCACTTTGGTCACATGTGCTAATGCCCTCTGTAAATTATGGAGCATGTGACAGTTGCAGAACATGCCATTGCAGAGAGCACAGGGGTGTGCACACTGCAGCCATCAACCAGAGAGCCGAAGAGGTGTAAGGTTCTTCCTAGCTAGTGCTGGATTTAACTTCTCACTGCTTGTGAAGGAACCAGCATTTTGAAACAGTGTTTGACCTACATCTCTGAATGCTCAACTCTCGGTGATTCCACTGTCTATGAGCCCTGCTTTCCTTATGAAGGTCTGGTTCCTTCTCCCAAGCAGGAGAAGGAACTGGCCCATCTCATTGTCTGTGCTCTGGGCATTGGGTCTGTGGCCTCACTGTTGAGTTCTAAGGACCAGGTTTCAGAACTTGATTGTTGATGAGCTGCCTCTAGTTCCCCTGGCCCATGGACAGATGGAGAAGCCATGTGACAGGATGAAAGCAGTGGGGCCCTTAACTAGAAGCTGAACTGTGTAACTTCACCTATCTTCCTAGGAGCTAGGGGACGACCTTTTTTGCTCACATGAAGGTCAGAATCTGACTAGTTTAAAGTCCAGGAGACTTTGATGCCAAGAGGAGGCTGCTGCTGCTGTGTCAGTGTGAGTGGGTGGATGACTGGTGCTTCTGGCCAGTGGATAATTGGTAGATGAAAGGGCACCTGTGATCCAGGGAAAGAGCCCAGGTTGAGTGTGGTCTTGGCTTTTGCTTCCTGATATGGCTGTAAGGCTCAGATGAATAGGTTACAGAATAGAAACAGTAAAGGTTGCGGATTTGGGTCAACCCTTTTGGTGGGCTTTTGGGTCCCCTGAGGCCATGTTTTATCTTTAGTGAAAGAATTGAATGAAAACAGGTCCACTAATGTTTGCTGTCTATCGCTCTGGGCTAGGGAGCAGTCTAGCTAGTTCCTTTGTACACAGGATTTGTGGCCACTCTGAGGTTGGAGGCTCAAGATGTGGAAAGCCAGGGAAGTCATTTACACTGCTGGTGTATTTGGGAGCCCAGGTTTAGGGTTGGCCTGGCTGTGCCAAAATGCTTTCATTTAATTATCAGGCTGTACTCAGGACTAGAGATAGGAGGGAAGTGGGTGCTCAAATACATGGGTTTGCTGTTTGGACCCCCCCCCCCGCCACACACAAGGGAACAAGTGCAAACAGTGCAGTCTGGAAGTGAGACCGTTAGACTATCTGTCATGCAGGAAAAGCCTGAGTGTTTATGATACGACTTCATCTCAGGCTGTTGGGGAAGCCCTTTTAAGAAACTGACATCAGGGCTGGGCGAAGTGGCACACACCTTTGATCCCAGCACTTGGGAGGCAGAGGCAGTTAGATCTCTGTGAGTCTGAGGCTAGCCTGGTCTACATCCTCGTCTGGAACAACCAGGGCTATTACACAGAGAAACCCTGTTTCAAAGAACAAAAAAAGGAAAGAAAGAGAGAGAGAGAGGAAAAGAAAGAAAGAAAGAAAGAAAGAAAGAAAGAAAGAAAGAAAGAAAGAAAGAAAGAAAGAAAGAAAATAAAGAAACAAGCTGACTTTAGTCTCAGTTTTACCTGCTCTCTGTTCTGGCCAACACATCAATTCTGACCTCTTTAGGAGGAACGTTTTATCCTTGTTGCTAACCTTCTGTTTTGGGGAGGGCGACAGGCTTGGCACATAGGCATTCTCAGAAGCACAGTTTGTTTCCTAATTGCTATGATTTGCCTAGTGATGTAACGCTTCTCTGGTGCCGCAAACTTTTATTTGCAGCTATGCACGTTTGACTTCTGCACTGATTGCTTGTTGTTATTGGGATAAAACACCATGACTCGAAGCAACTTACAGAAGGGAGAGTGTATTTGGGTTTAAAGTTCCAGAGGGATAGTCCATAATTGGTGGGAGAGGCGGCCAGAGCAAGAGGCTAGGAGATCACATCTCAGCTGCAATCTAGAGGTGGGCGAGGCTATAAAATCTCAAATCCTGCCCTCCAGTGACATGCTTCTGCCATCAAGGCTGTCCTGCTAACCTAAGTAGCATCACCGAGGACCACCAAGTGTTCAAATACTTGAGCCTGGGGTTGGGGGGAACATATCTCATTCAAACCACCGCAGCTTCCTAATTATTAATGGCTAGCTTTCACAAGACTGTAAGCCCTAGGGAATGGAGCTGTGTGTCCATTTTCTCATTGCGTTTCTGAAGCCTCGCCCAGGGCCAGCATATGGTATACTTGGTGATGTTTATAACGATGGAGGGTTCTAGCTGGGATGCTTGTAAGGCACTATGAGTAGGGAATAGCATCAGGCTTCATGGAGCTAGGTACCCAGGAAGGAGGGTCCAGGTGTGGAGGGACTCAGGGGAGGAAGAGCATCTTGAGCCGGGTTTATTTTTATATCTCAAGGGTACCCTACCAAAGCCCCATGAAGTTGGAGGTTAAACAAGAGAAATCGAGTCTCCATTTTGGAGGCCAAAAGTCCAAAACCAAGTTGTCTGAAGGGCAGTCCACTCTGTGAGACCTCCAGGGGGGAGTCCTCCCTTCCTTTTCTAGTTCTTTAGTTCTCCCTGGCTTGTGTTACATCCCTCCAGTCTTTGCCTCTGTCTTCAGGTGGCTTCTCCCCTTACATCTTTCATGTCCTTTCATCCAGGAGAAGTATATGGGGCATTAGATTTATGACCTACTCCAATCCATGTGACTGTGTCTTAATTTAACGACATGATCAAAACCCTATTTACAAATGAAGTTATATTCTGAGCTCCCGGGTGAACATAAGACTTTTAGGAGAACATTATTCAACCCATTCCTGGGAGTTACAGAGATGACTTCAGTGAAAGACTGGCTCTTTCCTGAGGCTGCCATGTGGGATCTGAAATTCCTGGGTTCTCCAACCTAGCAGGAAGATCTTTGGCAAAGAGCATCATCATCTTCATCTGTTCAGTAGGACTGGTGACGTCTGTCCTGCGCTATGTCTTGGGTTACTGTAAGAGCCAAACTGAATGGTAGCTTGGAGGCATTTTGCAGGTTGCAAGATGCTGCAAAGTCAGGGTTGGTAAGGAACTCATCGGTCACCCGTCACTCAATGAGACATTAACGTTGTCATGTTTATCAGTGCCATTCAACACAAGTGCTTCCTTTCTCTTCTCTAGGATCACTGCTTTTACCATGGGACTGTGAGGAAAGCAGAAGAATCCAGCGTCACGCTGAGCACCTGCAGGGGAATTAGGTAAGAGACCCTGAAGCCGCTGGGGATGACTGGTACCCTCCCCTGGAAGATGAGGATGGCTAACCTAAAGCAAGGGCCTTAGAAAGGAGGCCACTGGCCACATACATATCTATACTCTGATGGGGGAGCTTGTAAGGTACCGGGGAAAGCCCAGATAATCCACACATACACTGGGTTTGAGTTTACCTTTCTTGACAAATTTGACTTGTTAAAACATGAGTTGTTTCGGCGTTATGGCGATGCATGCCTTTAATCCCAGCACTTGGAAAGCAGAAGCAGCTAATCGCTGAGTTCAAGGCCTGGTCTGCAGATAGAGTTCTAGAACAGCAAGGACTACACAAAGAGAAGTCCTGTCTCAAAAACAAACAAACAAACAAGATATGAATTATATTATTTAGGAACGATAAGGCTAACAAATCAAAAGGCAACTATGGCTGACAGGTTGGCTTCAATAAAGAGCCATGTGACAGGTAACAAGCATCATTATTTTTGTATACTCATCTTAACAGGGTTATCAATGATATAGGTATGGTAGATGTGACTGGCAGGCTACGAGTCACAGTTAAAAAAAAAGTGTGCTAATCCATGAGGGGCAGTGTGAGAAAGCACACTGTGTGAAGAGAGCTGAAGATGAGCAGGGCATGCAGCCTAGTGCAGGGAGGAAGTGGATGAGTTTGAAGAGCAGGCTGAGGGGGTAGCTAGTATGAATAGCTTCAGTAGACGCTGAAAGACAGGGCCCACTAAGTTCTCTTGTATCCATCACCATGACTAGGCGACAGTGGTCTGGGAATTGGGGAAGTCAAGATAGTTGGTGGCTGGATCCTGGGCTATTGGTTGGCTTATACTGAAAGGCACAGTAGTTGGCAAAATATTTGCCATCTCTAGGAGTTGGGTAACCAGGAGGGACCAGTTCCTCCAGGGTCTGTGAGATCCTAAAAGCAAAAACAATGAGAGACAGAAAACAAGTGACATGCCAGGAGACTCCAAGCTGAGTTTCAGCCTTCCTCCCACATCTTCACTCTATGGTTGAAGGGCTTTCGGGTTGTGTAGCAGGAAATGGAAAGTTAGGGAAAAGAGAAAGATGTGGGGGAGTAAGGAGAGGATAACTTTCAAGACAGAAAATCAACTGGAACTTTCTAACCAGATGATTCTTGGTAAAAGGATGACCCTTCAATCTGTAAACCAGAACTACCTGGGTTCGAACGAAGAACAGCACGTGCCTGGTGGGAGGTGGGAGTAGGCATCAGATCTTATAGTTACAAGATGATTGTGAGCCATCATGTGAATGCTGAGAACCAAACCAGGGTCCTCTGCAAGAGCAAGAGGTCCTAAAAGCTGAGCCAGCCCTCTAGCCTCATGCTATTTCTTTTCTTACTTATCTGAAAAATGTGGGCTCTTACCTGCACAAATTGCCTTGGTTTTAAGCACCCGTACAGCACGGCGCCTGAACTCAAGGTAGTGACTGACTCTAGAAATAACAGCAGCAAAAGTTCTGGTTGGCAGTAGTCAATTATATGCGGGGGACAAGACTATCATCACTGCTAAGAGTAAACTACCTTTTCATCATCATCAAAGGGAGACTCAGGAATATGGGTTCACTACTGGCTCTCATGAGGTGGTTTCTCTCCCTTTTTTGGAATCAGTGGCTGTTTCTCTCATTTATTAACCTGGGTGTCTGCTGTGTACCCATGTCCTACATTGGTGGGGGATAACAAGCATCGTTATTTTTGTATCCTCATCTTAACAGCGTCACCAGTGATAGAGGTTTAAGTATTAGTTAGTTCTGCAGCACTTTACAAGCCTGCAAGGTTTGTTCTCTTTAAGACTTAGCTGGCTCACTGCTGCCTCGAATATAATGGAGGGCCCTTCTGAGTGCAGGTCTTGACTCTGTTTATGAGCTGGTTCCGAGCCCTGAAAGGTTGTGTGGTGGAGCTGCCTGAGGGAATTGGGCAGGAAATCGGTTTTGGCTGGGAGCTGATTAACAGTGGCCTCATATCCTCTGCTCAAGTGGCCTTCTCCAGCCAACTGGCTTCTCGGTGGTGTTTATAGGCTCAGCCACTGCCACCTGTGGCCAGCAAGTAAACAACGGCTGGCCGGCCTTCCCAGGAAGGAGGAAAGGGAACAAGCAGGTGTGACCTGCCTCTCCAGGCCTCTTCCTTCGTCCCTTCTGGATCTGGAGCAGTGGGAACACACTTGGCTTGGCCTCTTGTAAATCATCCCAGCAGTCAGGCTGATGTGGAAGCTCACCAAGCTGCCCATGTGTTTCTGTTTTGCATGCTTCCATCTGGTGGGGTCCACATGCGCTGTTTTCCCAGCCCTCTCCTCCCTCCACATGCTAAGAAACCAAGGTTGTGGCCAGGCTGATTTAAGAGCTGGAGGCTTGCAAGTTGGCAGCATTGGGTCTCTGGAGCAGAGGCAGAGACAGCCGTGTTCAAACCCAAATAGCTTCCCAAGCCACCCCCGCCCCCAAGCCTCCTATTTCCATGGAGGGTCTCCATGGCAACCACTCCTCTCTCCTGGTAAGGTGCTCCTGTACTTGGAGGAAATGGATAGGATTTATGTAAGGCAGACTCTTCAGGCTGAAAGGAGGCAGCGGAGCATCCAGACCAGTGGCTCTCAAGCTTCCTAATGCTGTGAGCCTTTAATACAGCACTTCATGTTGTGGTGAACCTCCAACCATGAAATTATTTTGTTGCTACTTCGTAACTGTAATTTGCTATCATTATAAATCATAATGGAAACAGCTGTTTTTCCAGTGGCCTTAAGTGGCCCCTGTGAAAGGGTCGTTTGACATCCCTTACCCCCAAAGGAGTCACTATCCATAAGTTGAGATGCGCTAGATGTTGGGAGGGCCTCTTTTCTCCAGAGTACTCTATAGATCTGTTTATCATTAAAGAAACAACACCCTATTGTAGTAAAAATAAGTCTAAATGTTAACAAACAAACAAACAAGTCTCTCTCAATGAGAGACACCATTTCCAGAGGTAGCCATAAGTCTCCAGTTTCTTATGTACTCTTTTGGAAATACTCCTGGCAAGAGGAACCTAGCTACGTAATATAATGCTTTATAATTTTGTTTGGGCCCTAACCACCTTGGGAATTGGGTTAATCAGTGGCTGTGGATCTTATCAAAGACACAGTAGGCCATTTATGTTGGTTGGCCAACTTGTACTAAATGCTTGAAGTAAACAATTCAAGGTTTGCCTTAGCTCCGGGCTGTAGAGGGATCAGCACTTCACTGCTGGCGAGGTCGATCTGGAGTCCACAGTAAGGCAGAACATTCTTGGTGGTGGAGACAGAAGTCCTAAGAACTTGCCCCTAGAGGTCTTCTTCCTCCAGCCAGGCCTCCTGACGTGTCCAGAGCCTCGTTCAAATAGCATCACCAGCTGCGGACCACCTGCACGGAGGGTGTCAGGTGTCCTTACACGCCAGCCTGCCTCACACTAAAAACCCATCCTGTAAATGGTACCACATCTTGCTTGTGCTGATGCATCTTCACAACTAACCAAGAGTCTGATGACCATTTATGGAAAAGTTTAGCCAGTCCTGGGCTGGGATGCCTCTGACTAATCCTGTATGTGGGTCCCCATCCATTGTTGGTGAGGTATTTGGTTTTTTGTTTTGTTTTTTGTGTTTTTGAGACAGGGTTTCTTTGTGTTGCCTTGGCTGTCCTGGACCCGCTTTGTAGACCAGGCTGGTCTCAAACTCACAGTCGTCAACCTGCCTCTGTCTCCCTGAGCACTGGGATTAAAGGCGTGGGCCATCACACCTGGCAATTTTTTTTTTAATTCTTAAGACAATCCTTATTGGAAATTGTCATTCTGTAACTGATTCAGTTTTAGAGTTAAACATCCAGACCATCCAGGAGTGTAAGCTAAAAACTAGTGAAGGTTCTCTGTCCTGCCCTCTGCTTCCTCCACCCAAACCCATTCCTCGTCTGGGTCACTGTTGGGGTATAAATAATTGAGATGCATTGTCTGTTATGAACAGGTGATATCATCCCATGCAAAACAGGTCAATTTTGTGATGTGTTTCCAATTTAGGACTAAGTCTGAGATGTACACGAATCTGTCAAATTCCCTTAATGGGTCCTTAAACTCTTAGGTACTAATGCCTGGTGAATTGAATTACAGAGACAGCTGCTCAATGATGTACAATAAATAACCCTTGCATATATGCTTGATGGATCTGCATTGTTTTGCAGCACTTCTCTCTTTCAGACTCTGGGGCTCTCGCAGCCATTCTGCCTTATAAGCTGGCTGGCTCCTGGACTCCGGTCCTGTGCTCCAGGGAGAGAATTTGAGACTGGGTACTGGAGAACAGCCAAATGTGCACACCATGGACTGGGATGGGTTTAGCACTGCCGTTCCAGGGCCGTGGATTTGTGCTCTGACTACACTTCTGGGTGCTGTGATCCCTGTACTTCACAGCCCCATACCGTTCTCCACACCACTGCTCTTGTCTTCACCTTGGCCAGAGCAGATTTTCTCCTGGGCCTCTGTCGGTCCGGGTCTATAAGCTAAGTGCTTGGGGGAATTTGAGGGTAGTGGGGTTGGTGAGATGCTCGTTCCAGAATCACTTGACTCTGGAGATTAGCAGTCAGGAATCTGCGTCAGGCTTTATGTTAACTCACTCAGTGACTCTTGAGCAAATGCCCCACCTGCTCTGGGATTTCTTCTCATCTGAGACCTTAGTAGACTGGGTGGTGGTGCATGCCTTTAATCCCAGCATTTGGGAGGCAGAAGCAAGCGATTGTTTGTGAGTTCCAGGCAGCCTGCTCTACAAAAAAAAAAGCTCCAGGGTCCAGAGCTGCTACACACAGCAACCCTGTCTTGAAAAACTAAAAACTTAGAAGAAGAAGAAGAAGAGGAAGAAGAAGAAGAAGAAGAAGAAGAAGAAGAAGAAGAAGAAGAAGAAGAAGAAGAAGAAGAAGAAGAATCATTTACCCCCCTGGGCTACCAGAAGGAACAGAGTGAGAAGAAAGGTGTGTGTGTGTGTTTGGGGTGAATCCTCCCCTGAAAGCTGTGCCTTCCTTTTGCAAGCCTCATAATAAACCTCACCGTTGGGAGGTCTTATGTGGAGTAAGCCCTCAGATGGCAGCACCATCGTGCTGTGACAAGTTTAGATTCTAGATGCAGATGGTTCCTGGTTTAAAAGCTGGCAGCTGAGCCCAGGGAGATAGCTCAGTTGGTAAATAACTTATCGCACAAGTGAGGTGAGCTGAGTTCAGTTCCTAGGACCCGCTCCTGTAAAAGCTGGGAAAGATGGTGCAGGCTTGGAACCCCAGTGCTGGGGAGATGCAAGAGGATCTCTGGGGCTTGCTAGCCAGCCAGCCTCACTTAGGTGGTGACCACCAGGCCATTGAGGCTTAGCCTTAAGGAAACAGGGTGGACATTATGCTCCCCACATGCACACATACCCACCTGCCAACAAACAGTCCTTAAAAAAAAAATACTTCATTATTATTGTGTGTGTGGATGTATGTAGGTGTGTATGTGCAGATGTGTGCATGATTGTGGGGAAAGGCATGTGCGCCACAGTGAGCATGTTAAGGTCAAAGAACAGCTTCAGGTAGTCTCTTCTCCCCTTCTATCATAACATGGGTTCCAGGGATCGAACCCAGGATCGTATGTCTAAACCTGTTTAGCCATTTCCCTGGCCCCATCTGGTGCTGACACACTCCCGAAATCTCAGTTTTCTGCCTTATAATATAAGAGCAGTGATAATGATGTATTTGGGGACAGCAAGATCTTTGGTTGGGTCATTGCATCCACACGGGCTGGAACAGCCCCTCACCTGGCTGGTGTTCTGCAGACATGCCTAACGGCTCCCCAACAAAATCCTTTGTACATCATCTGTATAGTGTGCTTCTATCTCTGCTACCTTTCTTGGAGAAAATTCCCTGGCTGACAGTGAGCATTGCCTACTTACTTTAGAGCAGTGGATCTCAACCTTCCTTTCGAGACAGGGTTTCTCTGTGTAGCCTTGGCTGTTCTAGAACTCACTCTGTAGACCAGGCTCGCACTCACAAAGATCTGCCTGCCTCTCCCTTCCGAGTGCTGGGATTAAAGGCTCCTTCCTAATGCTGTGGCCCTTTATTACAGTTCCTTACATTGTGATGACCCCCTAACCATAAAATTAATTCATTGCTACTTTGTAACTATAATTTCGCTACAGTTCTGAATTGTGAAGAAAATACCTGATATGCAAACGGCGGTGACCCACAGGCTGAGAACCGCTGCTGTACACTATTAACATGGCTGCCCTGTGAGAGGCTGGTATAGGAGACAGCAGAGCCAGGATTCTAATCCAGGGTGGCTCCTTCCTGAACCTATATTCTCTGCCTGTTGTCTGTCCCAGCAGGAACTCATTGCCATACACAGGTCTCCTTTCTGTGCCTCCTTGAAGATCCCTGCGTGCAGATTGGGAGAGTGGTGGGGAGAAGGAGCCCAGGGCTGCCTCTTCTTAGACTCTCTGCTGACGTAGGGGGGGTGGATGGGCAGCTGTGAGTTTAATGGGCAGAGTCTCTGGGAACGGCACCTTTCTCAAGTCTTGAGATTTGATTGAGCCCTTCAGTGATTTGTGGGTTAAGCAGGCATGAACCACTTGCATCCTGACTGGCTGCCCTGCCTGGGTTCCTCTATATGATCTTATTTGATGATTTATATTTCTTGTTCTCTTAATGATGAGGAATAGGTTGGAGAGTAGCATCCTGGCCCTTTGCCTCCTGGGTTCCCTGTCCCCACCTCTGAGCTCTCTGTCTCTGCCAGAGCTAACATTTAGCAGATTGAATGAGCCTTAGCTTTTAGCATAAATTCTGGTTGAGTGTGCAGGGGAAGGAGTCAAAGGGACTTGCGGAGAAGCCCCCAGAACCTCATTCTCAGAAAGTCCCCACTGATAAAGCTGAGGCCTACTGTAAAGAGCTAGGTTTGTGCCACTTCTTTTCCATCTCCATGTGATCCCAGAGGGGAGGCTCCCTGGTCCCCGGGACTGGGTTGAGTCTCCAAGAGCTATAGTGAGGGGATGAAGGGAAGGGGCCACCAAAGTCTGTGCTGGAAGGGAAAACTTCAGTATCCCAAGCTTGAATTTTTCAGACTGCCTACTTGAGACAATTGCTCAAGTTACCACAGAAACACAGGCAAGAACATGGGCTCCTGACTGATGTTCCTGTGGGACTTAGCGTAGACACGTGGGCCTGCAGATCCTGAGTCTCCTGGGATAGCCTGGGAACTTCTGTAGATTAGTGGATAGCTTGGAAACTCTGGTCCTGGGATTTCTGAGCACAGGTTTTGACCTTTGTTGTTGTAAATAAAAATGGCTGTTGGGCTATCGGATAATTATTATTAGCCCTAAGATTATCATGGTGGTATTATCTAACCCGCCATCACAAATAATGAGACGCAGACACCTTTTAGATTTTATACTTGCCTTATTTACTTTGGGCAGGGCAGATATTTCACCTACGCTGTCTCAATGTCCTCACCATCCATCTCCCAGACCCCATCCAATGACATCCACCTTAATCCTCCTCATATGAAACATCTTCCATCCATAATCTCATAAATACTTGCTTTTATTTTTCATCTGGGCTTTTCCATGCCATTATTGGAGTCCTTTCTCCTCACCCACGTGGTTTCTTCTCTGCACTATCCCATCGTGTTATCCTTTTTCCTCCTCTCTTCCTGTCTGTCTGACTGTGGTGATTTTTCTCTTGAACCCAAAAACCTTAGCCATGGCTACCCCATTCAGCCCTGCCTGGATATAGGCCATTCAATCAACCAATCAGGTATGTCCTAGGCAAGGATCGGTGTAACCAGATCTTGAGGGCCGGTAACACATATCAGGTCAACGTCCAATAGACCTTACGAGTAGAGGCAGCTGCACAGAGCCTACGGGAGCTGACTGTCCATTAAAACCTTGACTCCAGGCAAAAGCTTCTGATTCCAGTCTCTCTGAGCCTCAGTTTCCTCATTGATTAAGTGAGTTCTGTGATTTTGCCAGCCTCACAGTGTGGGGTGGAAATGAAAAGAGAGTAACCTCTGCACTCTGTGTGGCATGTGGTTAGTTAGCTGTCAGCACATACAGTGTCTGAGGATGAGGGAGCTCGAACACCTCCTCTGTCATCTCCCAGCTGCATACTGGCTGGACTCACTTGAGAGAGTCCCTGTCACCATCACCTATAGCCGTATGCTCATGGGACACATCTTTCTGGTCTTTCTGAACCATGGTCCAGGACTATTATGAAAGACAGTAAAAAGTCAGAGATCTGGGGTATGGAACCAGAACTCGAGGCTCACCCCTGTTTTAACCCTTTACTACTTGTGTGAATCTGGGCTGGTCAGTTAATTTTGAACGTAAGTTTTCCTGTTAGTACCATGGAAAAAATATTTGTAAGGACCAGCAAAGTTGGTATGAGAAATAAAATGCTTATCAGCTTGGTGCCTGGTCCATTAAAAAGCTCAATGATTTATAGCCTCCATGGTGATTATTATCCACCCTGCTGCCAATTCCCAGTTGACCTGTGACCTGTCTGGCCAAGGGCTTGTTCATATCACACCAACTGTGCCTTGTGGCTCTGTTCGGCCTTTCACAGATTTCTGTGGGGGACTGTCCACTGACTGGGTGTGATATTGGCGCACACAGGATCACCAGCTGATTTATGAGCCAACCCATTATGTGGCCAGTATTGTAGCCATGAAAGGAAGCTGGGGCTGTGGGGGAGGCCTGGCCAGCTGAGATGAGAAGATAGCCTGGGAACAGGATGCCCAGGTTGCCCTGGTCTCTGCTCTTTCCTGTGTGGAGTGGGGAAGTGACTGCGATCCCTGCTCTTTGCCCTCCACCCTAGCTGTGAAGGGAACGCCTTAGGTGTCTCTCACCAGAGGCCAGGTGGCCGCTGCTGTGTCAGCCAGGAGGCAGCCAGGAGGCAGCCAGGAAGCTGGCAGTTTTCCTGGTACTGGAATGAGGTCAGCGAGGGATGGGGTCAGGAAAGGTCTATTGCCCACCAGAGTCTGTGATGTCTGTCCTGAGAGCGTCACGGGCCCTCACTAAAGGTCAAAACCTGGGTGGGCTTCCCAAGAGAACAGTGGTGGATGGAGGCTGAGTGGTCCAAGAGAGAAGCCCTGCCAATCATGGTGCCAGAGGTGGAGTCAAGGATGCCTTTGGTTTGGAATGAGAACCTGAGTGACATGCTTTCAGGGTCCTGGGCATTCGTCCTGGGCTCATCTTTGCCAGAGTCTGGGGCCTATTGCCTGGCTGTCTTGCTTATCTCTCTGTCTGAAAGGTGGCAGTTTGGAGAGTGGGGCAGAAGGACATACCACATTTACTCGTGACCACCGTTGAGCATGCCAGCAACACTAGTCACAACCTGATGGGTCTGACCAGAGCAGGATACCCGTACCCTGGGAGATAAGATGAAAGAGGAGGTATTTGGCTCCCTTCCATCCTTAGACACAGCTTACTGAGAGACAGTTGACCGCGTGACCCACAGTTTGCAGACCTTGCTCTCTTTTCATCCCTCTATCACAGTGTAAGGTTGGCACATCGTAGATCTCGGTAGACGAGGTCACGGGGAGCTGCCCTGTGGACATCTTCCACCTCCGTTGACAGTCATGAAGCCGTGGGCAGTGAGCGCTCGAGTCAAGATAGCCCTAGAGACTTTATGAGTACAGCAATCTAAGCAGCATCACGGAGACTACTCCCAAGCTCAGACTCTGTTCTTCACCAGGGCAGACACCTTGGCTCGCTCATGTCGCCATCCTCAGCAACTGCCATGACTTCAGATGCATAAGAATGGCTGTCTTATGCCAACCATGCATGCAGTTGTTTCCCTGTGCTTATGTATCCCACTTCCACAGATTCAACCAACTGTGAAGTATTTTGGGGGAAAAAAAAGTTTTCTTGAGCAGAGATATATTTTTTCTCATTATTCCCTAAACAATAAGATATATGTAACATGTCTCAGCATTTTAAAAGGTAGATTATCTATCTATCTATCTATCTATCTATCTATCTATCTATCTATCTATCGTGTGCGTACCTGAGTGTATGTTTGTGCTCCATGTGTGCACAGTGTCTGTAGAGGCTATGGGATTCCCTGGATGTGGAGTTAGGCAGTTTGTGAGCTGTCTGATGTGGCCGCTAGGATCAAACCTAGATTTTCTGAAAGAGAAGCAAGTGCTCTTAACTGCTGGGCCATCTCTCCAGCCTCGGTATTTAGTTGGTTGGTTTGGAATGAAAACCTATCGAAGGGTTTCTCTGTGTAGCCCTGGCTGTCCTGGAACTCACTCTGTAGACCGAGCAGGAGTTGAACTCACAGAGGTCCTCCTGCCTCTGCCTCCTGCTTGTTGGGATGTGAAGCATGCGCCACCATGCCCAGCTCAGTATTTACATTTTATTTGGTGTTATCAGCAATCTAGAGCAGACTATTTTATATATGTCTGGAGTGTCTGCGATTTTTTTTTGTTTCCTGGGGAGTGTGGACTCAATTCCCTGTGGATACCAACAACAAGAATTATGTGTGTTTATATGATATCTAGAACACAGTTAAATCTCTGTGAGTGAAGGAACCATGTTACTCAGCCGATAACTTTGAGTTCAGTACTGGATGAAAGAGTGTCATATTTGCTTAGTTGTGGATGTCACTATAAGGATAGCCGCCTCATCAGTTGGTGGGTAGGAATGCTGGCTGTTAAGCACCACTTACCTTTCAGGCACAAGGACACTTCTCTTTCCCTTAATCACTCAAGAGCCCTGATGAGTTAGTATTTTTATTTTTAGGGATAAGGGGATTGAGGCTTAGAGTGTCATGAGATGTTTCATGAGGAGCGAGTGACCGTTGCTAAATCGAGAGCCTGGCTCCCTCACCTGCAGGAGAGTGGGCTTCCTCTCATCACTGTGCTACCTTTTCTGTGTCTATAAAGTTTTAACCTGTGACTGTCTTGCATCATGCTTGCTTTGGAGGCCCTTAGGAGTCCCAGCCTAAAGCTCCACAATGGACTTAGGGAGGTGTAAGTTCTCCGAGTTCCTGGGCCCTGTTTGCTTCATCCACAGTGTATTTCTCTATATAGAGTCTGAGCTTGCATCAGGCCTTCACAGAGGGGCTCATGGCCCATTGTAAAGTGAAGAACCATCGAGCATAGGAATCTACACAAGGGACTTTTCCAGAACCATGAGCACTGACCAGAGATTCCGTTTCTCTTACCCACAGAGGACTGATTATAGTGAGCAGTAACCTCAGCTACATCATCGAGCCCGTCCCTAGCAACGACAGCCAGCACCGCATCTACAGAGCTGAACATCTCAAGCTGCCCCCAGGGAACTGTGGGTTCGAACACTCCAGGCCCACCTCTAAGGACTGGGCCCTTCAGTTTACACATCAGACCAAAAAGCAACCTCGCAGAGTGAGTTTTTAGGTTCCCATCGGAGCTGGCAGACTGGACTGAGCTTGTCTGTTTGTGTACTCTTACTTTGGTTCCAGGAGTATTTCTAAATTGAGGGAGGAGAATGGGTAAGAGAAAGGAAAAAGCCTTTCTCTTTCTTTCTCTCTCTCTCTTTCTTTCCTTCCTTCCTTCCTTCCTTCCTTCCTTCCTTCCTTCCTTCCTTCCTCTCTCACTCTCTCTTAGGATTGTTGAGTGAGATACCTTCATACGAGAACCACTGTTTGTATTTAAAATACTATAAGATACCAATTTAAAAAACTGTGTAAGGCTTAAAAAAAAAAAAGGTCTACTTCCCCTCTTGGAATAGCCACCTCATCTGATATATGTTTTTTGTTCACACGGAAAACGGAGGTCTGTGGTCTCACGCTTATTTGGGAACTGAGCTGTCGGCATGTTCCCTCGTGGGATGGCCTTGCTATTGCCTTTACTAGCCAGTTTGGCTTTTTTGTTTTGTTTGAGAATAAAGGGTTCTATCCCAAGGCCCGTAAAGGTCTCCAGCAATAACCAGTTGCAGATGGAGGTGGTGGGTTGCAGCCAGGACTGTCCCTAATACATACATTTAAAAGAAGTAAGAAGGTCACAGCTTATTAACCAGCATGGTTTCCCAGCAGCCCTTTGGAATGAGTCTACTGCACTGACCTGTTTCTGTCCCTTCCTTAGATGAAACGGGAAGATTTACACTCTATGAAGTATGTGGAGCTTTACCTGGTAGCTGATTACTCAGAGGTAAGGGGTCAGTGATGGATTTCAGCAGAAAAACTCTCTTGAAAGCATCTGTCCAGCCTTCCAGCCGCTTTTGGGAAATATGGGCACATTCATCTCTTTTCTAGTTTATCATATAAATTTGATCTTAAATCAAACCAAGGGCTCTTCTAACCATTTTAAATAACCAGGAAAAAAAAAAAAAAACAACAACAAAAAGCCATGGAAAGCCTCTCCTAGGGTGGACAAACAAACACAGGAGTTCCTCAAATGGGATCTCACAGGCCTACAGTTATGATATATATATATATATATATATATATATATATATATATATATATATATGTGAGACAGTTTCACGAAGCTCAGACTGGACTCAAATTCACTATTTGTTTTTTGTTGTTTTTTTTTTTTTTTTGAGACAGGGTTTCTCTGTGTAGCCTTGGCTATTCTGGACTCACTTTGTAGACCAGGCTAGTCTCAAACTCATAGGGATTCACCTGCCTCTGCCTCCCAGAGTGCTGGGATTATAGGCGTGGGCCACCACACACTGCTCCACCTGTGATTCCTTAGAGAATCTTTCAGACTTCTGTTTTACAAAGGCAGCAAGTGCCTTCAGCATCTAGTCAGATACCATTTTCTCATATGCGTATTTATTTTTATAACTATGTTGGTGCTCCCCAAATGTCCCCAGAGCAGCAGCATATGAGGCATATTGAACCCCACATTGTCAGGATGGGGTCCCACCATCCACTTTTTAATAAGACATTGGAGTAGTTTTTTGGTGCATAAAAGATGAGTTTGGGAGTCCTGACCTAAAAGAGAGGGTAGCTCCTTAGTTCATATTGCTCAAATTGGACAGACCTTAAGATTTCACCAACACCCACCCACCTGGCTCAATCATTTGGTTCACTTTGTTGGAAGACTTCCTGATTTCTCTATGATGTATCAGCACAGTGCTCCGAATCAGGACGTGGCCCTGAGCCAGTTTTGGTGTTTGCAGCAGAGGCACAAAACCGTTGTGGTTCTTGAGCATGATAGCCCCCAAAATGGGCCGTTGGTGATGCTCAGCGCACACACAGAGGCTCTGAGGTAGTGCGGACTTGGTAGAACGCCCCTCTGACGTGGTGATGCTGAAGATGGCAGGTCGCCTGTGAAGAAAGCTGAAATGGAGAATTATCCTGGAGTGGAGGAGTTCTGGTTTCTTCTGGCAGCCCTCCATACACCCACCTCCTGCATTTGCATTAACCGGATGTTACCTTCAGGTCCCACACCATGCAGCGATACAACCACAGCCGAGCACACTTTCCCGTGCCCCGGCTGAACACTGAGCTGAAGCTTCCTGTTCTCCTCGAAGGTGCACAGCATGTATCAGGGGCAATGCCAGGTGGGGAGAGAGTTCAAGCCCAGGTTTGAGAGCTTGTTTTGAGTTCCAGAGGCAGGAAGAGAAGGCCCTTGAACTCCTTAAAGACAGGAGGACTGGGCAGAGGAGTGGGGGTGAAGGGCTTTCTAGGGAGGAAACATTGTGTCCTCTTTCAGGAGAGTTTAACCTTTTAACTAACGTTGGCATTGTTTTTCCTTGCTGGGGACGGGTGGGTTCTAGGGTTTTTGTTTTCTCTCTGCAGACTGACGTGTAGATGCCGGAGTAATAATGAAGGTTGGTTTCAAGGGCAGCCAGGCTCCCCACTCAGCCCTGCCCCACCCACCACTTTTACCCCTCTGTACTGGGAGAAAGCCAAACCCCCTCCTCCTGGATAGTTCTCCATTTAAGCTTCGCATCCAGTGTTGTCTGATACAAAGGTCTTTGACCATTATTCCGAAGCCACAGGATCCATTGAGCAGTTAACAGGTCCTGGAACCTCCGTACATTCAGGCACCTGGAAACCCCACTGCTCTAGTCAAAAGGAGGAGTATTACTCCTTTTGCCTAGTGGGTCCTTGATACAGGGTTTTAAAAGCCACTTCATGCAAGTCTCCAGCAGGCACAGAAGAGGAGGCGGGTGGAGATGCAGAAAGGTCCGCCTCCTCACATCTAGATTCACAGCAAGCCAGGGAGGAAAAGTCTCTGCTAAAGATGCCTCCTTGACTGTTGCAGAGGGTTGTGCCTTAAGCACCAGGAGCATAGGCGTCTGCACTCCTTTTCCTACAGGGCTGTGGCGTACACTTCCTGGTAGGTGAATGGATTTCCTGGTCCTCAGGGTCATGAACATCCCTCAGCTGTAGGCTTCTCATGATTCGTGTCGGGGTTGCAACCCAGAATCGGCAGGCAGGAATGTATTCTTGGCAGTTGGTCTGCTAGTACAGGGAGATGAATGAAGGGAAGGATGAGGTAGTTGTGATTTGCAACCTACTGCTGAAACATGGCAGCCCTTTCTGGGCTCTGAACTCAGGGCAGCCAGCGGGCTCTCTGAGTGGGAAAGCAAGTCCTGGGAAGTGAGGCTGTGGAATTGCACTCTAGAGAGCTGTCACAGTTAAGGTGAGCAAGCTGTGGCTCTCTGCTTGGGCGTAGTTAGGAGCTTCGGGGATGGTCCATTCCATAGGTGAAGTGGAGAAGAGAGCTGCTTGGGTGGTTCTGGGCATATTCACTCATTCATTAAGAGAACTAAAACGTAAGGGGAGCAAAGAGGTTCATGTTGGAGGAGGAGAAAGAACAGCTCTAGGCATAGATCTGTAAAGGACTTTGACAGAACCAGCAGGATGTGAAGGAACTGGGAAAGGCTGACATTCTGTGCAATAATTCCAGTGTCACCCCAGAAAGTGTAACATCGAGACGCAGTTTTCGTAAGACCACGAGTTGGAAACTATAGCCCGTGGCCCTGTGAACCCACCATACAATTCTATGAATAGTATCCTGGAGTGAGCCACATGCTTTGGTTCATGGTATCCTGGAAGCTTCTAAGCCACCAAGAAAAAATGGGTAGTCGTGGTCCACAGCCATGTGGTCTACCAAGCCTAAGAATGTTTACTCTGTGGTGCTTTGCAGAATAAGCTTACCAACTCTGGCTTCAGAATCTTCTGGAAAGCATGATACATTGCCTCAACGATGGTGGCCTTATTGGGCCTCACTGTTTGAGGATGGGATTAATGTATTTGGAAGCCTGAAATCTCATCCCAGGGCTGTAATAAATATTTACTGAGTGAATGGAAATACTCTGCCACAGGGCTAGTTTAGAAGTCGGGCGGTCTTCATAATGGAAATGTCTAGATTAAACACTTTGCAAAGGTCTGTGCAACAGCGTTCTAGCATTTAACTCTGTAGGAGGTAAGGGTAGCAGTGGGGTTCTTTTCTGGCGAGTGAGTGATGGCGCCAAAGAAGTCAAAGAATGTTCCAGAATCTATAAGAGAAGGAAATGGTGCCCTTCTCCGTACTAGAGCTGGGACTCAGCTTCTGCCAAACAAATATTTCAGGGCGTTTTTTGTTTTGTTTTGTTTTGTTTTGGCTGTTTCTTCTTTTGTTGGGTATCCTGGTGGATCAGGAGGGAGGAAACATAGGATGGCCCAAAATTGAACACACATAGTACATACTTAACAGTAAATCCACTAGGTGCCCAGATTCTATGTAAAAATGGCAGCAGACAGGGCACGTTCATCATTTGGCACACAGGAAGTTTACAAGTCTAAAAATCCTGACGATTTTTCCTACTTCATCATTGAAGGTGAAAGAGGTCTCCACCTTCTGTACTTTGCAGACAGAAATGGCAAACACAAGCTCTCCTCATGGGACTCTACACAGACCCATTCTAATCAAGGACAGCACAAGTCTTCTCTCCTGTGCTTGATTAGCAATGTCTGACTTCACAACGATGAAGTCTCAGAACCTTTCTCACTACAGAAGGCCCTGCCAGTTGGAATCACGTGGGAGGCAAAACCTGTTTGCTGCTGCCACATGGTCCCATTGGCAGCACACTCTATGTGACATTTGCATGGCCATCCTCTGCAGTTATTTCGTACAAGTTCCCAGTGGGTTTCTTAGCTCTTTTTAAATTTTGTACTTCTTAAGTTGAGGGTTTACCATGTTAGTTATTTCTGCCTCTCCCACCATTGTAGCTGAAGCTCCTGTGGTCTGGGATCAAGATTGGTATGCCCTTTTTGTGCTAATCGGTAGAGTAATTCAGCAACCATTAGACAGACTGGTGATAACTGATCACATTCAGGAGAGCCTTGGAAGATGTGTGACAGTGGCTTCCTATTGGGTTGATGAGCAAAGCAAAGAGACCTGTCTCTCTTCTGACAAACCAGTGAGTTAGCCAGAGGCACTGTAATTTAAACGACAGGAAAAGAAACTACTTGAAGGGCTGGAAGAAGATCCCTGGGTCTGCTCTGTTTGCTGCCCGGAGCTGGGAGATGGAGGTATCAGGTGGACTCTCAGTCAGGTCCTCCCCTCGGTGAGCTGTGGGAAGGGCTATTGCCTAAAAATGACTGCACACCAAAGACAGACGAGAGTAAGAGCATATTCAGTTAGAAGAAATGGGGCCCCAGAAAGGCCCTTGGGTGAGAGCTGAATTCAGGAGGGTCTCACCTGGTTCTGTTTGTCCCATTTAGTTTCAGAAGAATCGGCGTGACCAGGATGCCACCAAACACAAGCTCATGGAGATCGCCAACTACGTTGATAAGGTGAGACCAGGTGTGTGCTTTCTGGGGGAGGTTGCAGCACCTCAGATGGTCTGCAGGACAGGAGGCCGCGTGTACCTGAGCTCTTGCTGCTGAACTGGGCACTTCTGGCTGGTCCTTGAAGGAATGCACTGTGCCATAGATGCTGGGGAGTGGAGCATGACAAAACCCTGAGCTGTGAACCAGAAGCAAGTAATTCAGCTTCTTGGGTTGTGTTTTGTTTTCTTGTTGGTTTGCGTGAGTTTCTGGGGGCTTTGTTTCACTCTGTTTTAATTTATAAAGCACAAGCATTGGCTTACGTCAGTGTCTTTCAGTTATTTTTATAGCTTTCTGAGGAATCCCTTTTTAAAAATGAGATCTTGTGCCCCTACCCTTGTAAAAGTCACATGGAAGCAGTTGGCTGTAAATAGAAGTACCCACAGCTCTGTGGGTCCCTCTGACCTTTGTCACATCTGAAGTGGCTCTTGAGGAATATTGGGCAAGGAAGAGCTCGATTCAAGAAAGATTTGAGGTTGTGTTTAAGGGTTCCTTCCAGGTGAAAGCCCAGTGATTCTTTGATTTAGGAGGCATGGGATTGAAGTGGGTTGGGATCAGAAGATGGATGTATAACCTTTAAAGGTCTGTCTGGAGCTGATGTATTAAACTGTCTGAGGATCTCCTCTTCTATCTAAGAAGAATGCAAAAAGAAAATGGCTACGTTTCCTTAGTCAGGGTCATTTAAAACATGCCCTTAGGAAATTCGCAGAGGTTTGAGGTGCACTAAATGGAAGTATTCTATGTGGAAGCAGGTTCCAGCGAAAACCGATGAGAAGCTATTTTGCAGTGGCAGCTCCTCTCTCCACAGGCTAGCAGTGTGGGCTTTAAAACATAAGCTTTGTCTGGCGTGGTGTCTGTTCACACTGCAAGCCTGGAAGGGATAACTGCTGAGGTGATGGATGTAGGAGGCCCAGGGCGGAATGCTCTTCGGAGGCTGTGGATATGTGTGCTGCTGCGACATCACAGCATGCCTGGCATCCACAGAAGCTCCAAGAGGGCCCTGGGTCCCCTGGAACTGTAGTCAAAGATGGTTGTGAGCTGCCAGATGTGAGTGCTGGTAACTGAACACAGGGTCCTTCTTTGGTTGGTGGTTCAGTCTCTGTGAGCCCCTGTGGGCCCAGGTTAGTTGATTCTGTAGGTTTTCTAGACAGAGTCCCTTGAATGGAAAACATGTAGCCTCTCATGAGAACAAGGAAAAGAGACACTGAAGAACTGAAGAAAAGACGCTATTCACTATGTCGTCACAGAAGAAGTGGAAGCCAGGGCATCAGACCAGGAATTACGGTTTAGAAGAATAAGTATAATAAGAGATGAAACACTTCAGTATTTAGATATCCATATTGCTTTGCTTTTAACTCCATATATAACCTCCCCCCCACCCACTTTGGGCCTCGCTTTCTTCATTTGTTAAGTAAGAAGACTGAACATAAGTCTTTTGTGTGTCACCAATATCACTTTTGCAATTTGTACAGAGAATTTTGTTAGTATTTTCTTAATTGGAATATTACATTTGTTTTGTTTTTTTGTTGGCATGCCTTAGTCACATATCTCCTTTTGGGGCTTGGAGTAGGGGCAGTATTAATGATTAAACCTAAGGCCTCATGCTTGCAAGGCAAGTACTCTGCCGTTGCCCTGCTGTCTCAGCCCTTGGGTCTCATGTCTGTTTCTCCGAGACTCTGATAACCATTTCAGGACACTGTTAGAACTTTAAAGACTTAACTCTTGGCCTGCTAGAGGATGGTGGATCTTAGCTCTTGGGCTGGAGAGATGACTCAGCTGTTAACGAATAGAGTTTTTAAACTTTCAAGCTGGGCAGTGGTGACGCACACCTTTAATCCCAGCACTGGAGAGGCAGAGGCAGGTGGTTCTCTGAGTTTGAGACCAGCCTGGTCTGCAAAGTGAGTTCCAGGACAGCCAGGCCTATACAAAGAAACCCTGTCTCAAAAAAAAAAAAAAAAAAAAAAAAAACCAATAAAGAAGTATAAAAAATTTAAAAAAATTAAACTTTTGTGGCTTAAAATGCAAATTTAATTGCTGTGAAGGCACTAGATGGAAAGTCTTCAGCCTTCCCCCTCTCCGGTGGTCCTCAACAGCTGTGGAAACAGATCATTGGCAAGTAATGGGTGAAAGTCAAACACCGGCCTTTCCTAGAGGGAAGGATTCTAGAGACACAGTAGCCTCCTGTCTCCAGCTCCTAGCTCTCTCAGCAATAGAATCTCAGGGATCCTGTAACCAAACCCTCAACCTCTAGGAAAATGTGTTTTCCCTGGGGGAATGCAGGAAGCTGATCCTCCTGCCACCTGTGTATCAGCTATTGTCCTGGAGGCCAGGGAGGTGGAGGGCTTGGCTGGCTGGGGTTAGGGATTTTCCTCCTGCACTGGTTGATTAGAAGACGCTGATGAAAAATGGAAACGGTATGTTAGTAAACACATTAAAAAAAAAAAAAAGCAACAGATGTGGAAGGAAAAGAAAACAGACACAGACCAAAGGTGTTGGTGGAAGCCTTGTGGAAACCTTGCAGGATGGTCCGTTCTTTGAAGCCTCTTACTTCCCTTGAGCACATGAGGTCCACCATTCCCAGTGGAGTGAGGCCCATCGGCTCCTCTGAAACTTGCTGAGCCAGCTGCTTGGACTGAACATTTTGGAACTAAAACTGGAAGGAGTAAATGCATTTGCTGAATCAGGGGCCCAATCCACAGTATTCTGCCTTAACTATAAGAAAAGCCAAGTTGACTTCCTTAAAAAGCTGCTTAGGGAAGCAAATTCAGATGCCTTGGGGTTTTTCTGTCATGATTGATGTGGTGAAGATAGAACTGCAGCTCATCTAGGCTGCAGTGAAGGATCTGAGTGTGTGTGTTTAGTATGTTATTATATACATATTGTAGGATCCCAGCTCTTTAGCAACACATGGTCACAAAGGCCCTGAGGGCATGATCTGGGTCATCCCGGCTCTGGCGTCTTCCTGCTGAGATTTTGGGCAAACTTCTTAACATCTTTTAAGCCTCAGTACTTGACCTGGTCCTGAAAAGTGCTTGAGAAACACTGAAGCCCCAGTTATTATTTTGAACTGGGAAGGAACTCACTATTTTTAGATTGAAGTGAGATCACCCAGTGTGTAAAGCACCAGCCCACCGGTGACTTTCAAAAACAAAACAACAACAATAATAATTTAAAAAAGCTCTCATGAACAGAAAGGCCACAGAAGGATAGAGTACTTCAATCTAACAATGTGAAAAATAAATGGAGGAGGACATTCAACATTGACCTTTGGGCTTCGTGTGTACATGTGCACACACAGGACATTTACATATAGCACACAGTCACTGACACGCTAGCTAGCATCAAGGTCAGATCTAGCAAAGAACCCCTTGATAGTTGGGGTACCACTCCCTCTACTTCTTTTTCTTCTCACCCCTGTTTTCAAAGCCAAGATACTGCAGTTTGACCACCAGGATGCATCTGTCTGAGCATCTCTCATTTCCTAGCTCCTGGAGCCAGTGACAGGGGAGCAACCAATCCATCCTCTGAACTCTGAGCTCTTAAGCTGGGTGGTGAGAGAAGCTGGCCTCTCTGTGTCTTTTCAGTTCTACCGATCCCTGAACATCCGGATCGCTCTTGTGGGCTTGGAAGTATGGACACACGGGGATAAGTGTGAAGTTTCCGAGAACCCGTACTCTACCCTTTGGTCCTTCCTTAGTTGGAGGCGCAAGCTGCTTGCCCAGAAGAGCCACGACAATGCGCAGCTGATCACGTAAGTTGCATCAGCTTTGGCTGCACAACCTCTGCCTGCCACCCAGGTGCTAAGTTCACCCTTTCCTTCCCCAGGGGTGAATGTCGGTTGTCAAGGCCTCCCCTGCTCCCTAGGCCAGATGATCAGGCATTTTCAGGCCCGGCACACATTGAGAAAAAATGCCAAACAGTCAAAGAATGATAATAGTCCTCTGACGTGTTTTCCACCCATGTGAGAAAATTAGCCTCGCCCGTAATCAGCTGAGCAGCTGAAGCGCTGGAGCGTGTATCAGGGGAGGGGGATGACTCTTGCTCACAGCTGACAGCCTGAAACAGACATTGTCCTAGCACATCTGCTGACCTCCCAACACAGGACGCAGGTGACAGGTCCTCGTGTCCTTCACGTGCTTCTCCAGGGTCAGGGTGGAAGACCTAAGGATGAACCTTGATGCTTGGTGAGAGGAAATACTGGCCAAGTACTGTGTTGGGTTCTCACCAGCCTCAAAGAGAAAAGAATACTGATGGAGTCCAGGGTGTGTGTGTGTGTGTGTGTGTGTGTGTGATGTGACAGCTCCTTAAGGGTGACTAGTATGTATTAGTGTTGGCCTTCCAGGGTGGTTTGAGGTGGTTACAACAAAAGGCACATAGATAATAAACTTGATTTTCCCCTTTCATAATAACTGGGATTTTCAATATTTACCTGTCCCTAAAACCTGGACTCTTGAGTGGTCACTAGAGGAGCTTCCACTCACTGAGAAAGTCTTTGTTTACTGAAAAAGTTGGCTTGAACTTTTGGGCGGAATTTTTTACAATAGAGCTTCCCCCAGAGCCAAGCCCAAGTTTGTAAAGTAACAAGTAGTGCTTCCTTGTAAAGTGGCAAGTACTGCTTCCTTCAGATTGAATCTCTGAAGCAAACGTTTACTAAACATCCATCCATTCCTACTCTGCTTGGGTTCAGCTGAGAGACAGATGCGTTAAACTGGGGTTAATCGAAGCTGGCTGTTGATAGAGTAGGGTCAGCATTGCAGAACTGAGGCGGAAACAGCTTTTCCCTGCACCCAGCTGCGGTTTGTGAGGCTCCCAAGGAGACACAGCTGTTTTCTTGGTCCTAGTGTGATGTGAGGATGAAGCATCAGCCCCCACAGCTGCTGTCCAGCATCCCCATTTTTTTGGCCCAAGACATGTGCCACCGATGGTAAGGCCTGAGCCCCCGACCACTGCCGGATGTGGATGTGGATGTGATTCACTTGGGCATCACAGCCTGTGCCACGCCCTTTCCCTGACCACTGCCTGTGCCCATTTTCTGTGAATCAGGAATAGGGCACAGCTTTTCAAGCCCTGCCTTCTTCCTTTCCTCTGGGCACATTATGAAGGGAAAGTGACCTTTCTTCTCTGCTACTGAGGGAGTAAGTGAGAGGATGTGAGGTGGGGTATCCTGAAAGCTGTCCAGTTGGCTGAGTTACCAGGCTTGTCTTCTTGGGAATAGTCTGGGAATGTCAATGGGGTCGATACACAGCTTGGTAGCCACTCACTCCTGTCCCAGGAGAACAGCTTCTCAGGCCCCACCTGAATCACGTGTGTGTGTGTGCGTGTGTGTGTATGTTTTCTTTTTCCTGCAGTGGCAGATCCTTCCAAGGCACCACCATTGGCCTGGCCCCCCTCATGGCCATGTGCTCTGTGTACCAGTCTGGAGGAGTGAGCATGGTGAGTCTCAGGCCATACAGTAGAGTTGCATAAGGGGACAGTGACTCCCAAGACAGAAGGGCGGTTTTGAAAAGCCAATTATAGCTGCAGAATTAAAAAAAAAAAAAAAAGCATTAAAAGGAGCAAATGTTTCAGATGAGATTACTAGGTCCTAAGGATGGAAGTATCCAGGGATAAATTTTCATTCATTGTAACTTATGCTGGTTTGTAAGCAGTTGTATAACTAGATCTCTAGCTCTCTTGTATATTATTCTACACCAGGGCCTGGAGAAGTAAGAACACAAACTGGGGGATGGGGAAGAACAGAGATGGAAGCCCAGGTTAGATATTGTATTGTGAAATAGATCCTGTCTCAAGAGTCACAGTTAGGAAATTGCTGTCTTTTGAAATTCTTACTTGGCGAGGAGAGTAGGTTTTTTTGTTTTGTTTGGTTGGTTATGTAGCTGTGGCTGGCCTGGAACTCACTGTGTAGACCAGGCTGGCCTCAGACTTGCTATCTAGCTAAAAAATGACTATGAAGTTCTGTTCTTTCTGATTCTATCTCTTGAGTGCTGAGATGACAAGTATTTGCTTACATACCAAGTCTGACATGGTTCTGGTATCAAACCCAAAGCTTCAGGCCTGCTGGGCAAGTGATTCTACTAGCTGAGCTATATCCCTACCCCATGACTTTGTGACTATTCATTTCTAACCTAGAGTGATCTAAAGGAAGCTCTCATTTGTTAGAAATTAAACAAGATAATAAAAGGAACACACATGTATTTAGTAAACACCTTGGTTTTTTTGAGATAGGCTCTCACTATAGAACATTGACTAGCCTGGAACTCACCATAAAAACCAGGCTGGGCAATAACAGACACTCTCCTGCCACTGCCTCCTGAGTGCTAGGATTAAAGGCATGCATCGCATTGCCTGCCTGGTATAAATACCCTTTTTGCTGCTTTTGTTCTTCTGTTTGGAGTTTTGGGATGGGTCTCACTACAGTGCCCAGGCTGGTCTCAAAATATCTGGGCTCAAATGGGCTCCTGTTTCAGTCTCTTGTTAGCTGGCACTATAGGTTTGCATCACTGTAACAGCTCTACTTATTCATTTTTTTTTAAAGTTTTCTGCTTTGATGATTAAGATCACACACTATACCAGGTTGTGTCTGGGGTGGCATTTTCTCATGGGGTATTCTCAGAAAACAGTGAGCCAAATGTACCTACTACTCAACTCAAGATGATGTTCAAGAAATACATCCACAGGTCATTCATGGTCTGCAACTCTGAAGAACTCAGGTCTTAAAGAACAGTCTTTGGAGCATTTAGTTTCCTAATGCTGACAGTGGCCTTAGATTTGTTAAGAGAGCAGTGGAGAGCCAGAATGCTCACTGTTACCGGAATCAATAGAGAGCTTGCAGGCTCAGGTAAGAAAAAGTCATGCAGGCCAGGGGTGATGGTGCACGTCCTTAGTCCCAGCAACTGGGAGTCGGAGATAGCTGGGTGTCTGAGTTTGAGGTCAGCCTGGTCTACTGAGTGAGTTCCAGGACAACCAGAGAAATCCTGTATGAGAGAGACACGGGGGGGGGTGTAAATCAGAAATAAAACCCTGACCTTAAATTGAACTCTCCTCTGAACAGGACCACTCTGAGAATGCCATCGGAGTAGCCTCCACCGTGGCCCATGAGATTGGCCACAACTTTGGCATGAGCCACGATTCTGCACACTGCTGTTCTGCCAGTGCAGCCGACGGTGGGTGCATCATGGCGGCCGCCACTGGGTGAGTCAACCGGAAGGGTAGCAGTGGGGAGAAGAGTGAGGCAAGAGGTACAGGGGCATTCTGACCCACACAGTCCTCCTAGATGGCCCCAATGAAACTTTTAAACTGTTTGTGAAGACAGCTTAAATGAAGTTTGGATAGAGAAGAAGTGGGCAGATGCGTGTGGGACACTAAATTCCTCAAAGCATGTTGGTGATGGTAGAACCCCAGATTGACTCACATTTTGTTAGTCCACCCTAGATTGACTCACTTTTTTATTATAGTTATAAAATTGGCTGTAAAATTGGCTTCTACATGTTTTGTTTGTTTTTGAGAGCACATCTGAGAGTGTCTTGCTCAGTCTAATCTTGAACTTGTAAATTTAAGCAACCCTCCCATCTTAGCTACCAAAATGTCTGGGGCTTTAAGTATGTGCTACCACACCCGTATGCTCCGTTCTTCACAAAGCTCTGATGAAGACCTTATTTTGATCAGGACCACAATCCTTGGTCCTTCCTCTTTGGTTTACCGAATAAGAGGAGGAGGAAGCCATCCACCTGATTCCTCAGGGAATCCATGAAGCAAGGCTGCTGAGTCTCCAGAAGTTACAAGGATTTTCTAAACCAGAGCTTTTGAAAGAGGAAAGCTTATCTTCTTATGTCTCAACACATACATCATGACGTTCTTCAAAACTGAAGGCACTCCCTGGAAGGCTTGTGATAGAATCCTTATTACATTCCTTCCTTCCAAGGCTCTATTGTTTGCTTATGCTTCCTAGAGAATGGTGTTTCAATGCAGCTTTCTTGTTTGTAGCGCTAGTGTTTGCTCACCACTTCTTGACTACTGTGACACCAGAAGGATGATGGTGACATGTAGGTTACAAGTTCAAGGGCATATTCAAATTGATTTGAGTTCATGGTTAAGCCCACCCCTTTCTCTGCCAATCCCAACAGAGTATCTATAGACAAATAGCTGACAGTTCCTACACACTCCTATGATGAATTTAATTTGTGAAGTACACAGTGAGGAGTTAAAAACACTAACTCAAAATCAACTAGAACATTTAAAACAGTGATGATAACAAAAGTTAATTCACACTTAGGATTTGTCCATTTCTGGAAGTTTCTATTTGATATTTTCAGATCACTCCTGACTATAGGTAACCAAAACCATGGCTAGCAAAGCTGCAGATAAGGGACCAGCTTCACTTTTGGTTCTTTTCCACAGTAGCAGGCGACTGTGGAGCTTCTGTACAGACTGTTGTGACAAAGACCACACGTTTGTGTGGTGGTTGGTGGAGTTGGTTATCTGGAGAACAAAGATCAGTCCTTTAGCCCATGAGTAAATTAAACCCATGGTCTCAGGTTTTCTGGCCCCGTTTTTCATCATAAAAAAATAAATACCCATCTGGCATTGAGTCGGCTGGTGTTCTGTCTAGCTCTCAGTCTGGAAACCTGTCTTTAATGTACTTCTAACCCTTTACCTCAGCTCCCTCACGCAAAGGAGAGAAATTGCTGTTCTGTTTCTCAACTGTCATTTTCATTTTTAATAAGGAAAATGTAACCATGCAGCCTGCTCATCGTCTCATGGTTCAGGATAAAAGAACTCTAAGTTCATGCATTGGTGGCTGTCCTGGCGAGGCAGAGAGCGTGCGTAGGGTTTTTCTTTGGAGTGGAGTTAGCCTCCTGGGTGGCAGGACAGCAGGCTTGTTTGGTGTGCTAATGCCTACCTTGTTCTCTGCCAGGCACCCCTTCCCCAAAGTCTTCAGCTGGTGCAACAGGAGGGAGCTGGACAGGTATCTGCAGTCAGGAGGTGGCATGTGCCTCTCCAACATGCCAGATACTAGGACGCTGTATGGAGGCCGGAGGTGTGGCAACGGGTACCTGGAAGATGGCGAAGAATGTGACTGCGGGGAAGAGGAGGTATGTAGCAGGACCATGCTAGAGGGAGGGAAGGCTCCGCATCACCTTCAGAGCTTCAGGACTTTGAAAGGACAACGTGGCACACAATTTCCTAGCTGCCGGCATTTCTTACACGACTACCAAAGACCCCCTTGTGTATGATGTAGACAGCGAGTCTGCCAGGTGCACCGTTTCTGTGGCCTCTGCAGCTGTGGTCAGCACAGTCATATCCAGAATCGGGGTGGAGCCCTTATGAGCAACTGCTCTTGCCACAGACCCCGGTCCCAGGCACGTAGGTCCCCTCCTCCGCAGAGGAGCCCCTGATGGCGACTTTGGCCCTCCAGCTGCACTGATTTTACTCTTGAGGCCACACAGCTGGGTGAGCTCATAAACATGAGCCTGGTGGGGAACCTTGAGAGAACAAGCTGTTTATCCCGGAGGAGGGAAGACTGGGAGGGAGTGTTGGAAGTGCTATCCAGAGCGGGAAGGGCCGCCGAGGAAGGAGAAGCAGAACTCTTTGTGGACAGGCCTTTCCTCCTTCCGAGCTTCAGAACGAGTATGGAGAGCACACACCCCAGCTCTGGTCATTTTTATCAAAAACATGTTTTTCTGGGAAAAAAAGCAGAACTATATTGTTTCGTGTCTATTTTCTGAAGGATGAGAAAGAGTATGTTAACCCATGCCTGACAGCTGGCGAACCGCAAGTAATGTGTATAGTGCGAGGCTAAGGCGGCAGTGTAATCTATGTGGAGATGGTTTTGGTTTGGTCTGTTCTACCTTTATTTAGCGTGCGTGTGTGTGTGTGTGTGTGCATGTGTGTGAGAGGGTCGAGTGTGGGTGTGGGTCAGAGGATAACCTCAGAGAGTTTTCCCTTCCTCTCCTTTCGGCACGTGGAACCGAACTCAGGCTCAGGTTGTCAGGCTTGGAAGCAATTGCCTTGGAAGCAACTGAGCCATCTTCTGACCTTCTTTTTAAACTCTAACCCTATAACTTTCAGAATAAATGAACTAGTGAAAGACCGAGAACCATGAACCAAAGGCCAGGGTCAGCCCTGGCCCTTCAGCAGGGGGAGTTCTGCTAGGAACAATGTGGATGTTAGGATTTCGCAAGTCTGACCACACAATTACATTATATTACCCAGAATCACCACATAGTCTCATCGCCAAGGATGATGCACCCGTGTCTTTTCTTTAACGGCCAATACCCATTACCTTAATAAAGAGCTGCCAAGTGATGTTCCCATGAGGCATTCTAGGGTGCAGAAAGCAGGGCATGCCAGGCAGGCCGGCGATGGAGGTGACAAGGGCGCCCCCTGCTGGGCCCTGACTCTTGCCCTGCTGCTGCCAGTCCAAAGCTACCTGTTGCCTTTGCAGGAATGTACTAACCCTTGCTGCAATGCCTCCAACTGCACTCTGAAGGAAGGGGCCGAGTGTGCCCATGGGTCCTGCTGTCACCAGTGTAAGGTGAGTGTCCTTCTCCCCCTGCCTCAGGCTTTGGGATGACAGCTGAGTGCGCAAGGGCTGGGTTTCAGCCTGCATCCAAAGTTCTAGACACAGGGCTGGGGAGGGGGCCCGGGAAGAACCTGTGCTTCCGCGCTCACGGCTCTGGATTCAGCCCCAGCACTGGGAGAAAGGGAATGTAAGAGGGTGTGTGTGTGTGTGTGTGTGTGTGTGTGTGTGTGTGTGTTAGATTTTTGAAACAGAATATCTCTTTAACTAAACCAACTGTTTTTCCATCCTGTGCCTCATTGTGTTCAAATCACCCCATATATCTATATCTATATCCCCTATATAAGATATATATCAATAAAATATATGTACATGTATATATGTATGTATGCACACATACATGTATATATTATCTTATATATGATTTATTATCAGTAAGTATTTGCTGTATATACCTATTTATGTACATATATATATATTTATGTACATATATATATATATATATATTTTTTTTTTTAAGACAAGATCTCACTAAATTGCTCAGGGTGACCTTGAACTTACCAGGCCTAGTGAGGCTTCATTTTTATTTGGACACATGAAAAAGAAAGCTATGATTCTGACTGACATCAATGGCCATTTGCTAGATGACAAGCACTATGCTGGGAGTTTTTAATGGAGGTTATCTGACTCAGTCGTCACAAAAGCCCCATGGGAGACATAGTACTGTCTTGATCTTCAGGTGAAGAGACTGGAGTCCTCAATTGATGGATGATATATTCTAGATTCTATCAGGACCCGGAACTGGCTCTCCATGACTCTGGAGTACACATTGCTAACATCAACATGGGAAATAATTGATTACTTTTATTGATCATATAGTACTGAACTTGAGAACTTTTTACATCTAAATTTGATAATTCAGGGAGTCTTAAAATAAAAAAAAATTAACAGATTCAGTGATAAAATCTGACCAAAATAGATATCAGACTAATTATATAATCTTTATTTAAAAATTATAGGGTGTACATATTTTTATTTTATCATAATATATTAATATTTTTGGTTATAAAGCTTATCTTAGGCCTTGTTGGAGGTTATATAATACACATATAGTGGCATATATATATATATATATATATATATATATATATACCAATTTTATTCATACAGATTTGTATATATACATTGTTAGATACACACACATATACACACACAGTATTATGATATTTGAACTTTTGAGTTATTAATCTGAAATCTGAGTACTAGAGGAGTTTCAGAATGGAGCTGTGGCCTGTCCTACCCTCAGCCTTCCGAGCCCACATTTTGTTCATGAATTGTTCACATGCCTTGCTGAACAAGCTTGCTCTTAGCAGCTAGAGAGAGAGGGCTGGAATTATGGGTAAACCAGAACAAAAACCGTTAAGCAGGTCAGCTCTCCAGTACTGGTGAAGTGCACGTATGTCCTGAGGCTTCTGCCTCTGCCACTGGCCCTGCCCATTCTTGCAGCTGGCCTTCATCCATTCCCTCAGCCAACTTTTCAGCCTGAGAGTGGCTAGCAAAGGGGCCTGCCGGTTTTTTTTCCTGAGAAGAGCCAGTGAGTGACATGGTCACTTAGAATGAGGGGAGGGCTTTGCTCTGAGTCATAGGTGTCAGGAGAACTTGGATACCATCCATTTTGACCCAGAAGCCCCCAGGGGGGCTGTGCTGGGTTGCAATCCTTCATGTCTCAGACCAAGGCTGAAGAAAAACCATGGAGCGACCTTTCACTCAACTCCAGAATTTCAAACTGGGCCTCACAAAGGATTTGTTGCCTTCAAGCCCTGCTTGTGTGAATATGGGGACTTTATTAATTATCTGAATCTCAGTTGTCTGTCTGTAGACTGGCCTGAGTATTAGAAACACTGACATAAGCAGCTGTATCTACCTCGTGGATATTGTGAGGACACAGATGAGATACGTATAACACTCAGGCCCATGCTTGGTGTAACGGCAAGGGCGTGTTATTGAAGAGTCTGGAACCACAAGCTGGGTGTGGCAAGACATGTCTACAATTCTGGCACTTTAGAGGCTAAAACAGGAGGATTGCCATGAATTCAAGGCCAGTCAGCCTGTGCTAAATAATGAGTTTGAGGCTAATTTTAAAAACAAAACAAGGATGTTGAAAACTTACACGAATAGCAATTTTCTGTGTGGGTACCTGTGAGTATGTGCCTGTATCACGGCACTGGCCTGCCACGTACCATGAGACTTTGAATGTGTTGTGTTTTACTTCTTTAATTACATAGGGCTATCATGCGAACTAAAGAAAGTCCTAACGACACTTGAGTGAAGCTGCGTAAAGGCAGTTATGGTGGCACGGAGTAAACTACAAATTGTTCTGTAAACATTATTTCTCGCCTGCTTCCTAAGACTGCTAGGGGAAGGAAGTGAGTTGAGTTTGTAGCCCTTGTGGACACAGTGCTGAAGGCGCCCAGTCACTGCTTGCATCAGAAGGCTGGTGATGGCTTGAGCTGATGACATCATGTGATAAGTACTGTGATATCGAGGTGACAGAAAACTGCGCTCTACAGACAAGATGTGGATGAGCTCTTGGCGGGAAGGGTTGCGGGCTGGGAAGAAATGACCGATTTTCCCTTCCCGTTCCTCACCTCAGCTGGTGGCCCCTGGAACCCTGTGCCGTGAGCAAGTGCGGCAGTGTGACCTCCCCGAGTTCTGCACGGGCAAATCTCCGCACTGCCCCACCAACTTCTACCAGATGGATGGTACCCCCTGCGAGGGCGGCCAGGCCTACTGCTACAACGGCATGTGCCTCACTTACCAGGAGCAGTGCCAGCAGCTCTGGGGACCTGGTAAGGGCCCTCCTGGAGACTGTGTTCTGTCCCACCCACCACCTGTGAGCCAGTCATCCCCACCGGCCGCGTAGCATGGCCTAGCATCTTGGCTTGGGAACCTTCAAATACCACTTACTGCTTCCATCGATTACATTTAATTTTTTTCCACTTACCCTTTGGTCTGAGACGTTTTTACATGACACGGAGTATATGAGTATATAAAAATGGGTATATACAGCAAAAATTTACTGATAAATCACAAAGAATTTATTTTAAAATAATTTTCATATATGATTTTATCAGAGCAAATGGTAATAATAAGCAAACAGGTGTGTGTGTTTGTTTTTAACATAAAGAATTAAATTTTGGCTAAATAGTTGGGAGTGAAGGACATAGAGTGTCTTCATTAGTTTTCAAAGTTGACTGATGTGATTTTATAGTTGTCAATGATGGGAACACCAACCCACATCTATATGTGGTACAAAAATTACAGAAGTATGTTTAGGGCCCTACCAGAAATTGTTGGTCCTGTCCTGACCCCAAATCACGATTCATTCAGTAATTTTTATTTTTATTTTTTGAGACAGGGTCTCACTGTATTGCTTGCTGGCCTGAAACTTACTATATAGCCCAGGCTGGCCTCCACCTCCCTGAGATCTTCCTGTTTCTGCTTTTATCCTGGGATTAAAGGCAGGCACCACACTCAGCTAGTGTTCTGTCGTTGCTGCTGTTTGTTTGTTTTAAAGACGCTCAGGTCAGTGACTCAAGCAGCAATTGTAGAAATCAAACTTCTATCATAATATTGACATTAATCTGGTGTTTATCTGCTGAGGAATGACAGCAGGAAAAACATTAAGTCTTTGTTTTCCTTAATTAACCCATTGCATAAGTGACAACATACATACAGTGAAAACATGGCCATTAATATAAAGCAGCCTCAAGTCTGAGCTGAGGCGTTTCAGTGCCGTTCACTGCTTGTGAGCAATGTACAGGTGTGTTGAAAACCAAAGCCTCAGTGAAGTCACATGATACAATAGAATGAGCTCTGCCACAAACACCTCGGATTTATTACACATTCTGTTTTTAATTAGTTTTTGGCCATTGCACATTCAGAAACTCTATAGTGTTGCCAAATTTTTGAGATCCCCTCTTCCCCTCACATTCAGGTATGGGATTCCATAAACCACCATTTTCAGAAGCTGGAAATAACACTACTTAGAAGCAGCCTCTAATTGTACTTGCTTGTGGATGTGAAGCTGTTTTTAAAGATGTTTATTACACCGCTGCTCATTGTAGCAGCAGCATCCTCTATAGTATGGGCCAATTAAATTTATCCCAGTCAAATTATAGAACCGAATGCCACATGGCTAAATTCTCTATACTGAATGTTATCAACAGACTAAGTAACAGAACAGAAAGAGAAGAGATAATTCTTCCATTCTTTATTGAGATCTCTCAAGAAGATGTGCCAGAACTGAATATAAGGGATGCAGAATATAGAGAAAACAATTTTTTTGTAGAAAACACACTGCTCAAGATTGTTGCTTTTCCATGATATAGGAGAGGGAAACCAGGGTGGGTAGGAAGAAAAATTCCAGATACCTCTTAGCAGTTTAATGTTCAAGGCATGGATTACTAATCATTTATAGTCCAGAAATAGGACAGCCCGTCTTCATTAGCAAGCAGACTTAGCATACAACTGCCATAGATGTAAATCTTTGATGAGGTGTTAAAACCAATCTAAAATATTTTCTCTGAATTGGTCTTGATGAATACGGAAGTGTCGTGATATTGCCTAAGACGAGCCCTGCATCGGGAACCTCCGGCAGGCTTGTGGAGCCTCTGGTGGGCTTATGCACTAACAGGTGTTTCTTGCACACCAAGGAGCCCGCCCTGCCCTCGACCTCTGCTTTGAGAAGGTGAATGCAGCTGGAGACACCTATGGAAACTGTGGCAAGGGCTTGAATGGCAAATACAGGAAGTGCAGCCCCAGGTGAGGACCACAGTGCTGACCCTAGGGAAGGGGGAGTGACCTAGTGATCCCTGCTCTGTCCTTATCACTCCCAGGTAACTTGGTGTGGATGGCCTCATGGCCTCCAACTGGCTTTCAAACAAGTCAGCTAAGGCCTGTATGCTTGATAATGCACTGTTCAGTTGGCCCTGGGAAAGTGAAAAAGAGGAGTGGGTGGCATTGCTTCCTAGGAAGTTGACCACGGTTGCTTTGGGGATTCTCTCTTTAGAGCGGGGCAGGATAGCTGGGCGTGGTGGCTCATGCCTTTATCTCAGCACTTGGGGGTCACAGGGGGGTGTGTAGGTGGATCGCCGTGAGTTTAAGACCAGGCTGCTCTACAAAGCATGTTCCAAGACAGCCAGGACTACACAGAGAGACCCTGTCTTTAAAAAGAAAAGAAAAAAAAAAAAAAAAAGTAAGGCGGGAGATAGATGGCTGCGATCCGAGATGACAAAGTTTCAGCATTGCAACATCACGACTCACAGATGGCCCTTTTGGGCTTTTTTTTTTCTTTCTTTCTTTCCCAGAGTGCTAAAATTATGCCCTTTTCTAAAACCGATCTCTCTGAATCTGTTCATTCCAGCCACCCACTCAGTCATATCTATCCATCCACTCATTTACCCACGACAATTGCAGATTTACCACGTGCAGGATGCTGTATTAAGGGCCCAGAGCAATGTAATAGTTAAGGGCCCGGGGTGTATCCCCCAAGAAGTTCTCTGTCTGAGTTCTGTAGCAGTCATCTAAATGAACAGGGGGAGGAGTCACGCCCGTGTGTAAAGAAGAGCGTTTCGGGCAGAAACGGTAGAGGGAAAACTGACAGTCTGTGGGGAATAAGGGAGAGAGGGCCGTGGGTGATGAGCGTGGAGAGAGGAAAGCAGGATAGATCCTGAGAGGTTTAAATGTACTTCCGGAAGAGTGTGCACTCCCAGGGTCCCTACAGTCAGGGGACTTGGCGTCCTGCAGGTCAGGAGAGGAATGAGGTGGTGACATAAGTCGGGGAAGCTGTGGGAACAAAAGGATGGAAGGTTGACGGGGGTTGCAAATGCTTGACTCCAGGAGCAATGAAGAATGGGGAGTCCGAGTGAGCCCCAGCTCCCAGTTGAAGTGCCTGGGGTGAACGGTTGTGTGATGGGCATAAGGTGACAGTACTCTGGTCATGTCCTTGAAGTTAGGACATCCAAAGTTAAGCTCTTGGCTTAGGTCTTCTGAGAGACAAATGACCTGTCGCCTTTCTGGGTCTGAGTCTACCTCAGGTCTCTACTGCTGGGTGCCAGACCCCTCTCTGGTCCTTCGCCCTACTGACTTGGTGAAGACTGAAGCTCTGCGATGCCCCAGCTCTTTCCCGACTTTAATCCTGTCTTCTCTCCTGGCCCAGAGATGCCAAGTGCGGGAAGATCCAATGTCAGAGCACGCAGTCCCGGCCCCTGGAGTCCAATGCAGTGTCTATTGACACAACCATTACCATGAACGGGAGACGGATTCACTGTCGGGGCACCCACGTCTACCGGGGTCCTGAGGAGGAGGAAGGGGAAGGGGACATGCTCGACCCAGGCCTGGTGATGACTGGGACCAAGTGTGGCCACAACCATGTGAGTTGTCCCCCAAGTCCCTGGCCTCCCTCAGAAACCAAGCATAGACAGAGATTGAGAAGCATAGGCTCTGGAGTAATAGTATCCCACCCAGAGGGGCTCCCCATCGTCGCCCACCTACAGACTATGGATTAGGCAATGGCAGTCATCACTGGCATCCGTATCATTAGCGATCACATGAAACAGAAGTGGTCTAAGGATCAGAGAAACCCATGGAAATTAATACCATAAATCTTACTGTGTTAGTAAAATTATTTAAAAAAATGTAGGAAACCCATGGTATGATGCCCAGCACAGAGTAAGCTCCTGCCACAAGCATTTTTAGACGTAGTGCTAAAATTAGTATATATTTATTGTTGGATAGCATATAATCAACATGATACTAGATTACAAACAAGTCATAATTTTTGAGTGTAATGTCTTAGTATTGCTTGTTTCTTCCCTAACCACAAAGGCGACAGCAGAATTCAGTTACCCACTGTCCTGCCATTTGAGGCTCTTTGTGTTTCTCACTATAATATATAATTCAAAGAGCTATGTTTGGGGGTTCCCATTCATTCTAAGTACAAAACTCCCATGTGTTAAGCCACCCCCATGTTCCTGCTGCTCTGCTGATGGCTGCTCTTCCTGTTGCAGATTTGCTTCGAAGGGCAATGCAGGAACACCTCTTTCTTCGAGACGGAAGGCTGTGGGAAAAAGTGCAACGGTCATGGGGTATGTGTACAGAGGTCTGGGTCCCTGGGTGTTGGCGTCATGGGGGCGTGCCCTGGGGGGGGGTCACAGCCCTCCGGGGCGCTGATATGTCTGCGGCCCCCTTGCTCTAGGTCTGCAACAACAACCAGAACTGTCATTGCTTAGAAGGCTGGGCTCCACCTTTCTGTAACACCCCAGGAGATGGCGGCAGCATTGACAGTGGTCCTTTACCCCCTAAGAGTAAGTGTTCTGCCTTTGTGAGAGAGGAAGAGACCGTGGGGATAGGCGGTTGGCTGGCCGGAGCCTCCAACCTGTTAACATTGCAATATGGCGTATTGGGTCATATTGTCGGGCTGCATTCAGAGTTATGCTGGAATCCATAGGGCCTGGGGATTATAGGTTACTGTTGCAGAGAGTCCATGTTAAGTTGGCTTTATTCTCCTGATTCTATAGCCAAGACACAGAGGCCAGTTGCTCCTATGGAGCCTGAGCTGAACTGCCTTTTTTTCTTTTCTTTCTTTCTTTTTTTTTTTTTTAAGTAGAGGAGGGAGAGATTAATGGAGACTAGGCCATCAGATAGTCACAATTATTTGGGGGAGTAACTAGTAACTCGTCCTTTTAGGGACACTTGAAATAATCACAATGCTGGGGTGCCTTGTACTGGTTATTCTGCCCCTTGTTAAGTAAAGGTTAAAAGGTGGGAAAACAGACAAGTTTCATAGTTCTTAGGGAAAGTCTCTGGGACTCCACTCCTGCGGTTTCCAGATTTTGTCTTTGAATAATGGCAAAAGTACTTAAAACACTCACACACACAGCTAAAGCTGGGAGTGGTAGTTCCTGCCCAGAATCCCAGCACTCAGGAGTTTGAGGCAGGAGAATAGCTGCAACTTTGAGGCCAGTCTGTGCAGCACAGTGAGTTCCAGGCCAATCTGGGCTACACAGTGGGACCCTGTCTTAAAAGACAAAATTAAAGCAGATAAGAAGGAAGAGCCTGACTATGTGAAACAGATTGAGGGGAGCTTCACTGATGCATTTGTACTTTGTATATTTAAATTTACTGATTTGTGGAACTGTTGAGGTGGATTTGGATCCAACTGTGAGGTGTCTGATTTTCTGGTCATTGCTCTGGGTCCAGGAAAATCATGATGCAGGCTAATTTTATGAAAATCTCTTAGCTGGAAGCTAGTGATAAATGACAAATTCTGAACTACTTCTGGGAGAATCGCTGCAGCTGAAGAGAAATGACTGGGGGGTTTTCTATAAAAGCCAATGGGCCTGGCTCTTTAAGCCAGTATTAGCTCCCCAATAGTATATAATGTATGTGTGTTGCTTGTATTTGTGTTTGTTTAAAGTAAGTCCTACAAATACAATGAGAATCAAATATCTGAAGAAGAATTGGGGCTCTATCATTCTGCCGTAGCCTGAACAGCCTCTGATTCTCTCCTTGTGTTGTCTTCTGGCAGGTGTGGGTCCTGTGGTAGCTGGGGTGTTTTCGGCCCTCTTCCTGCTGGCAGTCCTCATGCTGTTTTGCCACTGCTATAGACAGAGCCACAAACTGGGCAAGCCCTCAGCCCTCCCATTCAAGCTTCGGCAACAGTTCAGGTGGGACAGGGTGCTGTGCCCACAAGGACTCGGAGGGTCCCTTCTAGATCATAGAGCCCCTGTTGGGAAGGTTGGTGGGGAAGGGTCTAATTCTGGGAAGATGAAGGCAGGGAACATGCCACCATCACCCCTTCTGTCCTGCTCTGTCACCACGGCAGACGTTATTAGGTAACGGCTGTCAGTGGTATCTACTGAGCCTGGTCATCACTTGTGAGTTGTTCTCAAAAGAAAGTCCTTAGCCAACTCAGATTGGGGTGTGGAGTAACATCTATTGACCATCCTCCATCCAATTAATTTATACCTTATTTCTTGAAGAGCAGGAAGCTGAGGCCATAAAGAAGGGATGACAAGCCATATCAGTCACAGGGTTAACTGGACAATAACCCAAGAAGACAAATGATTAATTCATTGAGATATTGACAGAGCATACTCCCAAGAGACTTGTTAAACGTACTTGTGCTGGGAGGGGTTGTTTGTTTTTTTTTTTTTTTTTTTTCTGCCCTGAGTCTTTCTGGGGCCATTCCTGGGGGTGGGGGAGGGCCTGCTTTGTGCAAGGCTGGTTCCTTCCTTGGGCTTCTCCGCTGGCCAGATGTGTGCTTACTTATTATTTAGGAGATGGGTTTCGGAGGATTACCCAACTTTCTCCAGAAGAGGGTTAATTAGCTTTGTCCGTTGGTCTGGGCCGGAGGAGCTCAATCCACACATACTCTTGATAATCTCCCTCTTCCCTGTCCCCTCTTCTTTGTTTCCAGTTGTCCCTTCAGGGTGTCTCAGAGTGGTGGAACTGGCCATGCCAACCCAACTTTCAAGCTGCAGACGCCGCAGGGCAAGCGAAAGGTAAGGGCATTGCACCGTTGGTTCCGATTGATTTCTCTCCATCCCCGTTAGCCTTTCTGAGAGCTTATGTGTGGCCATGGGGTTGGTAATGAAAGCCATCTTATTGGCTTGGAAGACACGTCAGTTGGTTCCGAAGCCTGGGATCTGACGGTCACCATGTCTGTCCTAGTTTCAAATGTGGTTCTGGTCACCTCATTGGGACACATGCATAGAGAGGATTCCTCATCTCAGCTGTCCTGTGTCTCCTCCACACAGGTAACCAACACCCCTGAAACTCTCCGGAAGCCCTCCCACCCTCCGCCCCGGCCCCCTCCAGACTATTTACACGTTGAATCCCCACCTGCGCCATTGCCAGCACATCTGAACAGGGCTGCCAGGAGCTCCCCAGAAACTGGGGCTCAAGTAGAAAGAAAGGATTCAGCCAGGAGACCTCCCCCAAGCCGGCCTATGCCCCCTGCACCTAACTGCCTACTGTCCCAGGTGAGTGGATTCTCAGCAACTCTGGTCTAGGGACGTAACAGGCCCATAACAGGCCACCTGCAATGAGGAACATTGGAGGCTGGGGTGATGCGCTGGTTGGATTTGACCATCTTTTCTTTTTCTAGTGAATCCAATAGGCTTCCAGAGGTTTAGCAATAAGAGTTAAGAAGTATCTTTGAAGCTTGGCTGTGGTGGTGCACACCTCTGATTCCAGCACTCAGGAGGCAGAGGCAGGCAGATCTCTGTGAGTTCTCCGCCAGCCTGGTCTACAGAGCTAGTTCCAGGACATCGAAGGCTACACAAAGAAACCCTGTCTTGAAAACAACAATAACAATAGGAGTAGTAGTACCGGTATAGTTCCCTAGACAGTCCCTAAACCACATGACGCTTTTGTCCTGTTCAATTTCCACCCACTTTGTACCCCAAATTAAATTCTCTAGTTCCCCGAGCTCTTGTCCTCCCCAGGTCATTGCAGATACTGTTTTTCCACACACACACACACACACACACACACACACACACACACACACTCACACTCACACACACACACACGCACGCACACACCCTTGCTTGGCCAGCTCCTATTCACCCTCAGTTGTGACTTCGGGTAACTCTCCTATCGGGGTTTCTTTCACCTGCTTAGAGCCCTGTACCTCTTTCATCGTACTCATACCTACAAAGCATAGCTACTGGTTAGCTACCACTCACTGAAGACACTTACTGAGGGGTGCACCATGATGCCTCGCTTACCTAAGGGGGGCCCTCTGGGAGGCAACAGGTCTAGACTGTCTCCTTCTCTGTAGCATTTAGCTCTGTAGCTCACAGCTTGGAGCTATCACGCAGTGGCTTATTTGCTTACCATGTCTACTCTGGTATAAGTTCCCCAGTGAAGACCTGGGGGTTTCCTGGGCAGTGGCCCAGCATGGTAGCCTCTGTCTACCATGTTTGCTTTCTTTTGCTGTGGTCCAAAGGGTCCCCAGTGCCCGGGTTTCTCTGATCACAACAACCACAGGGTTCAGCTTCAGGTTTTGGAAGGTCCTGGGGCATGAGGCCCTAGGCAAGGGTTTGGCAGAGATGAGGGGGTCTCATCAGGTTGGGTCCTGTGCTGTGAAACTGCCACTCACAAGTTCCTGGGTGTGGGTGTGGGGTCAGGGTGTGATGTGCATATCCGTGCAGGGGAGAGAGAGACTGCATCTAAAATTTGATGGTGCACACTGAGCATACCCAGACTCATTCCTGCCTAATCACTTTAAACCCCACTCCATGACACTGAGCTATGCATGCCCCGAAATTGCCTGCTCTCATTATCTTCGTAAACTATGACCTTAAAGTGAGCATGCGCAGGGATCCATGCTTTATGAATAGTACGGTCTTGCTGCTTTTGGAGGGGGTGGAATTTAGCAGATCCTCATCAGGTTCTCCTTGCTTGCTGCGAGTTATAAACCCTCCTCTGTACTGTTAAGTCTTGGCTGTGCTGATTCACTCACCAAGAATTAGGTTACAGTATCAGACGGGCTCTGCTGCGAGGCCCAGGGCAGACATTCTGATAACAACCGCCAAGGGCTCACTTGCAGTCTCTCCGCTGCTGCCTACGCCCTGCAGTCTTTCCCCGGAAGGCCTGAGTTCTCTGGTGCAATCGGGGTTCCATTCTGTACCGTCCGCCCGCCAAGATCAGCGTCCCTCCTGTAAGGGGTAGAGCTGACGTGGCTACAGCTTTATGGTCTCGGGCATTTTGACTCCTCTTTCCTGAGCTTCCGTTTTTGCTCTGAGAAGTCATTCGTGTGGGAAAATCAACTCCGCCATCTGTCTGCCTCCCACCCCCTGCACACTCGCCCTGTGCCCATCATGGCGTTCACTAGCGCCCTCTTTGGCCAGTCAAGGAACTGACTTCTCTCAAATCTCACCAGTTTGGAGGCTCAGACTGACCCTTAAATTTTTGTTTTTCCAGTCACAAAAGAAGCACATTTGCTTAAAGAAATTGAGTAGTGGGGCTGGAGAGTTTGCTCAGTGGCTGAAGTACCTGCTGCTCTTGGAGAGGACTAGGGTTCGGTTCCCAGCACCCACATGAGTGATTTCCAAAGGAACTTTTGAACTCTGTGGGAGCCTGAACATACAGGGCATGAACTCACACATACACATAACTAAAAATAATACAAATAACCAGGTGTGATGGTGCATGCATTTAATCCCAGTACTTTGGAGGTCAAAGCAGGTGGATTGCTGTGAGTTCAAGGCCAGCCTGATCTACACGGTGAGCTATAGGATAGCTGGGGCTATGTAGAAAGACCCTGATTCCAAACAGTAACAGCAACAGCAATAATAATTTATACTTTATAAAATTCAAGTAGTAGAGAAATGTGGATCTATTTTGAGAAACTTGACTAAGCTCATTTCTTTATGTTCTTGATGTTGAGTGGTTCCTGATTATTAGCTGCCCCAAAAGCCTGTGATGTCTCCATGAACAGACAGAAAAGGCACCCTGTCCCTGCCTCATCTTTCATTCTCGTCAGAGTTGGCTAGAGAGAGAAAATAAAAGCCTGATAAATTATTTATGTTGGTGGTGATAAAGGATATGAAAAATACACTAATTAAAATAAAATGACTTAATGTTGCCAACCCCCCCCCCACACACCATTCATTTTCATTCTGATTTTCTGAACCATGCACGCCCACCCAGTTAGACCCCAGCCCAGGATAACCTTCTGTGTTAGTTTGCTCTGGCCCCCTTCTAGCTGTTTTCTGTTTCCGATGGCCTGAGGTCTGTTTTTGTATGCACGCTCCTCTGTCAGGTCTGTTTTGGCTTCTTTTGCAGCTGACTGTCCTCATTAGCTCACATTCACCTGCTTTGATCTTTGCACACGCTGTAGCCCATGTCGCTGTATAATTTTACATTTTTCTCTCACCTCGGACATGATGGAAGTTTCTAGGTTCTCTGGTGTTATAAAGAGTGCAGGGGGAACATCTGTGCAAATCAGCCTTGCGCACCTGTGAAAACAGTCTGTAACATGGCCAACAGGAAGTGGGATTTTCACATCAGAAAATGACCCTTTCAATTTTTTTTTTTTAATTTTGATATAGGGCTTTGAATTTGTATTAATCTACCTGCTTTGCTTCCTGAGTGCTGGGATTAAAAGTGTGCGCTATCATGCCATACCCATATCTCTAATTTTAATAGATATAGCCAACTTGTTTTTCAAAAAGGTCTTTTTTTTTTTCTTAGCATGTAAATACAGTAATATCCCCACAAACAGGCTAGCCCTTTAAACATGGAACCATCCGGTATGTAAGTTATTTTGGTTTTGATCCATAAGATATTAGGCATATTTTCTTTCTAAAGGAGCCCCCCAAGTGAGACTTCTTGCTTCCTCCAGGATTTCTCCAGGCCGCGGCCACCCCAGAAGGCACTCCCAGCAAACCCTGTGCCGGGCCACAGGACGGCTCCCAGGCCAGGAGGTGCCTCCCTGCTTCAGCCGCCTACTGCTGGTCCTCATCCTCCCCGGCCTCCAGCAGTGTCTGTTCCAAAGGTGAGTCCGCAGAAGGACCCAGAAGTACCAGAGGTGAGATGCGTGGCTGAGAGGGCAGTTTGCGCTCTCGTGGTCCCAGCTGAGCTTTGAGAAAAGAAGCGAAAACAAACCCTTAGCCTTGCTGGGAGGTCTGTTTGGCTGTACCTTTTGTGAGCAGAGGGCGATTCAGCCTTGAGAATGAAGGTATCACACAAAAGCCTGAGCTCTGGCGGCTTCTTGGTACCTGAACAGCAAGGTCACCCTGAGCGAGTCCTTGCCTTAATAAGAAGGCTTAAGATGGGCCAGCAAGGTGGTTCAATGGGAAAGGTAATTTTTAAAAGGGCATCAGAAACAGCAGGGACCCAGCTCCATAATGTTGCTGTGAAGGTCAAAGCCATTAGTTTATATAAGCCTGTGGGTATATGTCCCTTTCCTTAATGCTTCTCTCTAGCTCCCATGTTCAGCTTAGTTTGGGGGGGTGATTGGGTCAGAAGGGGTGAGGCAAGAAAGCTGGCTGCCAGCCCCATTTTTCCACAAAGCACTGGGAAGCTATTGTCCTGAAGCTTGGCGAAAGACAGGAAGGGGTGACTTTCCAGCTTTGGGGGTGGCACGCACTTGTTCTCACTGCAAGGGCTGATGGCCTCACGAAGCAGCCACAGGGACAGACTTCTGAAGACCATGCTTCTGTTCCTGATTGTCACAAGCACAAGGACAGTTGCCCGAAGTCCCTCTGGCCAGCACTGAGATCACGTCTCTCCCTTCCTCTTTCTTTCTTTCCAGCTTCCTGAGTATAGGTCACAGAGGATTGGAGGCATGACTAGCTCCAAGATCTAAAACTGTCTACAAGTTTCTTGTCTCGCTTGAAGACTCCAGATGCCGTGGAAAGTCCAGAGGAAAGAAGCCAGCTTGGCCATCTTGAAGCTTCTGCAGCCTTCTGGAGCCCCCTCATCCCCAGAATCTTCCTTTCTGCCCTAGTGCCTCCTGCTTCCTCTGAGGCCCAGATGGACTTCTATCCGATGGCTTTCAAATGTTGACCTGTGCAATATGCAGCCCGGGTAGGAAAGGGGAGCATATGGAGCAGGATGGGGGAAGATTCTCCCTCAGCCTACTAGCCAAGAGCTACCAACAACAGTCAGGGAAGTCTGAAGCTGGGGTCCTCCCTCTGTGCCGAGCGTGGAGACGGCCTCCTCCCGGGTCCCGCGGTGGCAGGTACACACAACAGCTTCCATTGAATGGCCTCCCCCTGGGATCCCAGGCTGCACAGAGGCTGGGACTGAGGAAGCCACTGCTGCATCTCCCCACCCCGACCCCAGGGCTTGGTCGAGGTGCATGTGACAAGCCATGCTCCCCAGTCCCTGCCACTCTTCACATTCTCCTTCTCATATTTACACGGGTCGCTCTCTGACTCAGACAGGTACTATTTGCAGGCAGCGTAGACAGCAGGGGGGGATAGTCGGCCTGTGCCCCCTCTGAGCCGTGATGCCAAAGGTTGCTAGGACTTTTAGAATCCCTGGTGTCCCATGTGTCACCTTCTCCTCCCCTCATCGCCTCCCTGTCCTATGGTGCTTTGGTGGTGAACCGTGACAGTCCTGACTTGCTGGTGACTGCGTGCTTGTGATCTGCAAATCAGAATCCTGCCTCACCGGGTAGCCACTGGACTTCCTGCACTGGATCTCAAGAGCATTGAGTGGAGTGAGCGTGTGTGTGTGTGTGTGTGTGTGTGTGTGTGTGTGTAAGAGAGAGAGACAGACAGACAGACAGACAGACAGCTCTGCATGTTATTGTATTTTATAGCCTCAAGCAGGATAAGGGGCCTCCTCCTTATTTCTGACCCACATCTAAATAAGTTTCTCCAGGGTAGCCACAGGTATACTGAGGGGGACAGGCATGTTTGGAACCCTAGCCATTAAAAAAGTATGCCCAGGGGCACCAGCCCCTCTCTAGTGGTCAGCTCTGAGGTAGGACTGTTGACTATGAATGGATTACCAACCTCTTTGGAAGCTCTCAACAGCCATGGTGAACCAGATCTGGCCAGGGGTCCACCAGCTCTCTTCAACCAGGATGAAATTCACTTCCATTGGTTCTCTTCACCCGTATGTAATCCTCATGGAAAGAGCTCTGGGGAGGTGGGGATGGGACTTGGTGCTCTGTAGTTAGAACAGTTCTTACATATTTGCTGGACCTGGCCTCTGAGAGGCCATCTTTCACCCCCCAAAAGGTGCTGATAGCACTGCAGAGGGTCCTCTAGGGGCCTTCCCACCACCCACAGTTGTTAGCTCTTGGAACCTTCTAGAGGAAGAGGCGAGTTTTTGACTCCCTTCTTACCACCTCAGGCCTTCTTATAGCTCTTCACAGCGTAAGCTCTTGGGATTGGAGACAAGCGGGAGATGTAGAGTGCGTGGCTGGGGGAAGAAAGATCTCAGGAAAACACCTTTCTCCTCCTCAGGGTGACTGTGATGTTCACACTTTGACTCCCTGAGCCATGATCCAAAAGGTTACCTGGTCCATTTCCTACCATCAACATTCCATTTATGTGTTTCCACAAATGCCAGTGAATACAGGCTAGGTCCTGAAGACAGTGACCATCCTGACCCTCACCACAAAGTTAGAAAACGCGCCACTTCTCTAAAACCCAACCCCATATGTCCTGGATGTCATTGTGGGCGGCATGGCCTTTGTCCCTCCACTCTGGGGGCAGGTGGTTCTGCGTGACAGTGCCACAGAAACAGTGACAACATAGGCTTTCTGAAATGCAAGTCTTCTGTCTCTTGAACAATACCAAAAAGAGACCCATTTCCTTGCTCTTTGGTAATCACTTTTTTTTTTTTCATTTTCATTACTTTGATACCACCTCCATCCCATAATGTTATACTGTGAACTAGAAGATGGCAGAAATTTTTAATTTGGGAGGGATGTTGGCAGCTACTCTCCTTACAACTTGATTCCTGGCATTCATTTCCAAAGGGTCAGGGAAGCTGCCATAGGGAGGCCCCCATTCCCTTGTGCACTGTGAAGTGTCCCATAGAGATATAGAAAGACTTCAAGGGCAGAGTTTTTCCCAAAAGGATTGTCACTTGGGAGGGAAAAAAGAATATTACCACAGGGAAAGGAGGGGTTAGTTGCAACAGAACACTTGGGTCAATGTACATCAAGTCTGTGGGGGGCATCGAGGCTGAAAAGGCCTTTTCCTATGCATTGAAAGTGAACAAGACTAGAAATGACTGTTGGGGGCATCTCTGGGCCCACCCACTGTTGAGATGTTAGTAGACAATGCGGTAGGTCAAAGCCAAAGCTCCAGTGGGCTGAGGGAAAGTTCAATTCATAGCTGGGTTTAGTGACATGCCCCTTCAGTCCCAACAGAGGCAGGTGGATCTCTGAGTTTGAAGCTAGGCCGGTCTTAAAAAAAAAGGGGGGGAGTTCCAGGACAGCCAGGGCTACTCAGAGGAAACCGTTTCCACAAAAACAAATAAAAATTAAGACAGTGTCTTTTATATCCCAGGTTGGCTTTCAACTCACTAAAAAGTCAAGGATGACCTTTGAACTCCTGAGTGCTTTGCTTCTTCTTGAATGCTAAGACTGCAGGTGGTTTATGTGGTCCTGGGTTCAAACCCAGGTGTTCATACGTATATAAGCAAACGCTCTAGCAGCTGAGCTACGTCCCCAGCCCAGGCTGTAACTGTCTTTAGAAGCTAAATTGGCTGCCTGACCTAAAGCCATTTCTGGCCTGTAAACCGAAGGTCCTCATCTCTAGAAGAGGTTTAGCCTGCGCTGCTTCCTTCCAAATTGCAACTTCCCACTTGCATTCTGTCCATTTTAGCCTTGGTGACTTCCACAGGTAAGAGAGAAGCCCCTTTCTCCCCTTGCTTCAAGACGTTGTAGACATTAGGATCTATATTCTCTGCGATGCAACAGGTCCCTGCCACTCCGCAGTAAACCTTCTCCAAAGTGTCTCCCCTAGGCTCAGTTAATTTGCTTATTAGACAAAGAGGGTGTGAGACTTGTATTCTTAAAATTGGAGGCTAGGTCTAAAGCTAGTCATTTTGTCAAATGCATGTAATCACAGCCCCAAACGACTCCTCCACACACAAGCCAGGGAACACCAACTGGAAAGGTACCCCTTCCCCTGGGAAGCCTGCTAGCCCAGCACCCCAATGTCATACTCCCAGTGTCCTCTTCTACGACTGTGTGTACGTCTACGTCTGGGATCCAGGGCAAATGTGAATTTTCTTTTTATTTGGGAGATTGTTCACAGGAAATAGTCCTGTCCTCTCTTGTCCTCCTATTGATTGTTTACAATATTTGTACATCTATGCAAAATACTTGAATGGGCCATGGTGCCTTGTTTGGTTTTTTGGGTTTTTTTTTTCTTCTTGTTTGTATTTAATTAAAAGAAGTTGTCATTAGGAAAAGCTACCTGTTTGGACAGTTCTTTTGTGTGTGTGTGTGTGTGCTGTTTCTGTGTCCCACTGCTTGGACCACTTAAGTCATATGACATGTGAGTTTCTCAGAAAGAGTTCCCACAGAGAAAAACAATCTTTCCAGTAGGCCACAGTGAAGCCCCAGGGTTTCCCATGGCCAGGAGAGAGGGCTGCCTCCTTCGTGTCTGTGCAGGGCATGGTCTAGCATCATTAGATCTTGGCTCATCAAAGGCTTTAATGGTCTTCAGATTCTAGTGTGTTCTTCTACATGTTGTCTTTAGAAGACAGATGAGACGCTCTGTTATCACCTCCCTTTGCTAGCAGTATGCTTTGATGAAGGGGAGAGACCTACCAAGGGTATCCTGGGCTGGGTGGGCAGGAGCAGGAAGGCCAGGTTTCGTGTACTTCAGATTCCCTGGGCCTGTGTGAAAACCTCACATACTGCCTGTGCCTCTCACCGTCATACTCATTTACCCCCAACCTCAGTTTTGCAGTTTTCTAAGATTAACCACAGGAAGTTTACTGTGGTGGTCTGAATCTGAATGACGATGGCCTCCCATGGAGAGGCATTTATTAGAGGTGTGGCCTTGTTGGAGGACAGGTGTTACTGGGCTTTGAGGTTTCAGAAGCTCAAGCCAGGCCCTGTGTCTCTCTCTTCCTGCTGCCTGTGGATTCAGATGTAGAACTCTCAACTAGTCTCCAGAACCATGTCTGCCTGCGTGCATGGTCCCACCATGAAGATAATGGACTAAACCTCCGAACTGTAACCCAGCTCCAATTAAATGTTTCTCTTATAAGAGTTGCTGTGGTCGTGGTGCCGCTTCACAACAATGAAACCCTAAGACAGTCACCTCACTGAACCCTCCCACAAATGCTAGAAAAAGCTTCCTTTCTATATCACCTGGTGCCTAGGAGACAGGTGTTTACAATGGAGCAGTGATCTCCAGAAACATTCATTCCAACAGCAACCTTCCCCACTTGAGTGAAGGCAGATTTGTGAAAAACACAGGGCAGCTTGGGCCTGGCATTTTGGTGATCAGGGACTGGCCTCCCAGCACGTGAGAGAAACCAGTGGAGTGTATTTGCTCTGTGTTCAAGGAAGATCAGCACATTTGTCAAGTAAACACACTCTGAAGGCTTTATTCTCGACCCCAGAGCCCACGCTCTCAAGACCTCCAGTTTACTGCTACTCCCAAGATCCAATGTGTTGCATTGATTTCAGTTACAGTCAGAAATCCACATTCATTAAGACCCTGGGGATTGGAGGTGGAAGGTACAGAGTGTTGATCTTCCCTAAGAGCTTGCCCAAAGCCAGAAACAGTTTGGCCAGGGTGTGGTTGTATTTAGGGGATCAGATGTGAACAAACATAGGCAGGGAGCTTGCCAGTGTTACCTGCACTGAAGATCAAGTCTCCCCTCTTTCCCACAGACTGGCTCCTAACTTTACTCTCTATGGTCCTTGTGCCAAGCCCATTCTCTCTCCAGCTGCTCTTCTGTCCATGCCTCTGGCTAAATGTGAGGTCACCAAAGGTAGGCCTCAGAGCAGGTGATGGTGGAGGATTCACAGCACACTGTTTCCAGTGTGGGCAGCTAGGTTGTCATTGGAGATAGATTCAGTCCCAGCCGGGTTAACAAGGCTGTGCCAAGCCTGAACTCCCACTTGGTCACTGAGATTCAAAGCCAATTCTACTAGCTATAGCTCAGAAATGTCTCCACTCCTTTTTGAGGGGATGGAGTGAGGGGATGGTTTGGGTTCTTGCTTGGGACTGAATCAGGCCAAAAGTTACTTCCAGGTTTCCGGAGAGCCCATGAATCCCTTCAGAAAACCATGACATTGTGTCTCATACTCTCCCCCACCTCCCCAAGTCATGTTGTGGTCAACTTCTTGACACAAAGGAAGTTGCATTCTGCTAAATTCCAGCATGACAGCACAGTGCCGTTTTCTTCCCAGAGAAGGCTAGGTGACCATCAGAGCTGGACTAGGAAGCATTCCTGTGCTGTTGAGTTCTAAAGTTACAGCCTGCATGTTTCAGTGAGTGGTGACTTGGACAGAGAGAGGGAGGCCTGGTGGTGCCACTGGAGGCCCGGGCAGCAAGATGTGACCTCCAGTTGCTCTGCTTGGAGCATAGGCCAGTTGAAACTTCCCTGAGACATCAGGTGGTATTCACAGTAAGAAGGTCAGCCAGGGTCTTGCTTCTGTCTCTAAGGAACACCAGGCTACTTGGCACCTGCTATGCACTTTGGCACTGCGCAGCATACAGATGGCTCTGTAGTCCTCTTGCAAGCCTCATTCTTGAGCTAAGGACTTAGAAGTCCAGCTGGACAGGCCAAGTGGCATGAAGGGTTTCCTGATGACCAATATCTGAGGGCGATTCTTGAACTGGGCTACATTCATCAGGTCAAACTCTTATCTTCTCCCTAACAACATATGGATGGTGCTGAGGGAACCAGAGGGAAGAGGCTCTGGGGACTTGCTGGCTTCAACAGAAACTGGTGGATTTAGTCACCAAGGCTGTATCTCTAGGAAGTCCTGCCACCTACCTTACAAGGTAGGGATTTTTTTTTTCTTCTAGGAACAGCAGTGAGGTATAAATAAATATCTCAAAAAAAGATAGCCCTCGGCAAGAGATGTGCTGAAAGTAACCAGGAAGTTTTGAACTTGAGAGGTCAGGCTAGACCATTGGGTGTCTCCTCTTGCTCACATCTTCCAGGCTTTAAGAATGGATCATGAATACTTTGGGCTTCTGTTGTGGTGATGGTGTGCTGGCAAGTTCTATGTTGTCCACAAGGACATTCTTGTCTTCCAGTTTAATGACCGTGGGCTCTGGGGCAGGAGCTGGAGTTGTGTTTTTATGCGTGTGTGGCAAGCTGATTTGGTTGATGTCCAAATCTTTGAAAGCATGAAGCATAAAAACACCCAAGATGATGGTGACGAAGCCAGACAGTGTGCCCACAATATCCACAGCAGTCATAGTGTACCACTCCTTGAAGAGGACGATGGAGGAGGTCACTACCACCGTGGTGAAGAAAACATAGTAGATGGGGAAGACCAGTGAGGTGTTAAAAATATCCAGTGCTCTGTTGAGGAAGTTGACCTGAATGATGATAGAAAGTCCCAGGATGAGGGACAGGATATAGGGGAGGGGGTGCCGGACAACTGGTAAGCCTTGGAAGAAGTTCCTAATGGTGACACCCAGCCCCTTGACAGCAGTCACAGAGAAGGATCCGATCACAGAGCAAATGATGATGTAAATGAGGATATTCCTTTGTCCATAACGTGGGGCGACAATGAAGATGAGGATGAGGCAAGACACCACCAGAAGAACAGCAAATATGACGAACCCTTCAGAGAGGACGGACATAAATTACTCAGTGAAGGACACAAACAGTATCTAGGGCCCCGGACTTATGGTCAGACACGTGTGAGTTCTAGTCCCAGTTTCAGACCCTTTAATAACTCATGCAGGTTATTAAACTATTAAAACCTTAATTTCCTCATTTGTAAACAGGACCCAAAGTAGCATTTTCCCCTTTTAGAGCTGGGTTATGAGATAATGCATAGTCTTGCATAAAATGTTTTTATAATAAAAATAATGTGCGTTTAGAGACGTGCCTGGCACACAATGAACAATAAGTGGTATGTATTTATGTCAATCCAGGAAGCCTTGCTGACGAGTACCACCCAACTTCCTTTCTGCTGTCCACCTTTTCCTCAAGGGGGCAGCATGGAGATGGACAGAGCTCAACAAGGCATTCTACACATAATTCATTTGCTCATGCTTTCCACAAACCCAGTGCTTGAAGCCTACCTGTGTCTTTCATCTTGGAAGCCATCTCTGTGACAGTAGTGACCTTCTCCTCCTTGGGGGCATGTATGACCATCACTGTGCTGCCAGCCATACAGATCACACAGCCCAGCTTCCCCAGTAGATTCAGGCACTCTCCCAGACAGTAGGAGGAGAAGATGGCACTGTATAGGGGCATGGGAGAAAGGGATTGAAGGGCGGTGCCTATCCAAGCCCCTGAAAGACATGTGGGGGCTGAGCAAGCACATACGGGGAACAACAGTCCAGAACTTACTCCTCTCTGCAGAAGCCTTCCAAGATTCATCCCCTCTAACCCCAAAACTTTAAAAAGTAGAAACATGTTTCTAGGGGATTTTACTGTATGCTGGAAGAGCAGAAACACATGTATATCCTCTATATTTTTGAAATGGAAACCATCCCCAAACCAAAGGTTCCTGGCTGGTTTATTGTCAACTTGACACAAACTAGAGGCATCTGAGAAGAGGTGACCTCGGCTGAGCAAAGGCTCTCATGAGATTGGCCTGTGGGGCATTTTCTTGATTGATGATTGACGCAGGTGAGCCGTGGCCAATGCCACCCCTGGGCAAGGTGGTCCTGGGGTGTACAAGAAAGCGAACTGAGCAAGCCAAGAGGAGCAGCCTCCCATGTGGCTTCTGCCTTAGTTTCTGCCTCTGTGTTCCTGACTTGAGTTTCCGCCTTGGCTTCCCTCTGTGATGGATTTATTTGCAAGCCCAATAAATCCTTTGCCCTCCAAGTTGCTTTTGGACATGGTGTCTCATCACAGCCATAAAAAACAGACTAAGATAGGTTCAGAGAGCCTTTCAAACTACTCCTGTCTGACTTCCTGCTAGCTGACCATAGTGTCTTGCGGTATTGCTAGGAGATGTTTTTCAACCATGGCTTGTATACATCTGACAGCAGTGAACACGCCAAGGAATACACTGCAGGTCCACGCTATTGACTCACCCCGAATGCATTTTCTGGCAATTTCTATTCCTTGCTCCATGTCTGTTCCTTGGGTCATAGAAAACGAACCTATTTCCCTTTCATTTGCATATGCTAATATAAATCACCCCAATCATAATTATAGACACTATGTTTTGGGGCATGTATTTCCTAATAGGCAATGTGTCAGAGTTAATCTGACAACTCTGTGAATTAACATATACCACTCCCAGTTTACAGATGAGAAAATTGAGCTCATAGAAGTTAAAATGACTCAGCAAAGTCCTTTGACTGGTAAGTGGCAAAGGCAGGTTTTGAATGATACTTTGATCTTATTGAAAACTAATAGATTTTCCTCTACATTAAAGAGAAACTTTATGCTTTCCAGAGTGGTTATTGAGCAAGATACTTCCAGCTCCTTCGTGAAATGACTTCTGTTCCTTCTGATCTTCTAAGTAAGGGAAGAAAATGGGGAACTGTGCAGGCTGGAAATAAGTCATGAGCTCACTTGCATTATAAAGGCGGGATTATTTCACACTAAAAATGTATTGGCTGCCTTGGGACCTAGGTAGCATCACGAAGTCTTGGCCTGTAGGCAAGCTTACGGGCCATTTTCTTGATTGATAATTGATGAGCTCGTGGTGGGCAGTGCCATCCCAGGTGGTCCTGGGACATATAAGAAAGCAAACTGAGCAAGCCAGGAGAAGCAAGCCCCTAACTATTTTACTTACAGTGTCCTATCTGACACACTCTTATGGCTACTTAGGCAGGCAGGGCCTAACAGTGGAGAATCCCAGGCCTCTGAAAACATCCCAGGGGTGGGAATTTGTAAACATCAGATTTGGAAAGCACTTCTCAGCAGTGACGCCAGTCAGGCCAGTTGTGCACTGAGAGTGAGGAAGCTACTTGCTTCACAACTGCCATCAAGTAGAAAACCAACACAGAAGAGATTTATGGGTGCCAGGTGTGGTTGGCTGGGCTTTACCAGACAGCACCCCTCAGAGGTGGCTTGAGTTGCCCCACAGAGGTCCCTATGTTCACAGCTTGGGAGGAATGGGGGTGATAAGAAACATAAATTCTTAGGATCTCTTGTTTTGTTGTATTATTAGTTTTGGTTGTTTGGGGATGTTAGGAGTCAAACCCAGACATACCACATGAGCGCCCTAGTCCTTCATCACCAACTCTAACATCCTAAATTTTTAAAACCGTTGTTTGCAAAGCATTTACTGAGAGGTAACATGGCATAGCATGGCTGCTAATACGTGGGTCCTGGAATTCTAACTGCGTCCTGGAATTCTACTGCAAAGAGTGGATCCCGACCTGGCAAACAGGATTTTGATATTGACATATACAAGCGGAAGAAGGTTTGTTCTACCACCCAAGGAACAGAAATGGGTCAAGAAGTAGAAATTACTGGAAAGTTACCTTGGCCAAAGTGCTTCACCTCCCTGGAGCTTTGGCACAAACGTAAGGATTAAGTGAGTTAGTATACAGATTACGTTCAGATGCTTTAATGCATAACTTTCCTCTGTCAATTGTAGCCACAGTTTCTTGGAGCTAGTTTGTTCTACATCCATTTTATGTGTTACGGAATTTAATTCTCCAGGTGTGTGTTATTAGCATTCTATTTTGCATACGGATGAATTAAGGCTTGACTAATAGAATTGTAACTACTAAGGTTTGAGTTTAGTACTTGGGGAGTGTTGGGGGCTGGGGAGCTGGCAAGCATGAGGACCTGAGTTCAAATCCCCAGCACCCACCTAAAAACTAGGTGTGGTGATATGTGCCTATAATCCTAGGGTTGGGGAGCTCTAGCCTAACCAACTGGTGAGCTCCAGGCAATGAGAGGCATTGTCTAAGAAATAAGGTGGAGACTAATTAAGAAAGACAATGTGTTCTGACCTCTGACCTCCACAGGCTATATACAAAGACGTGTGCATCAGTATACCACAACCCTACACACTCACATATAAACACACTCACATAGTCACACACACTATAAACAAAAGAACACTAGGGCCATTTTCTTAGTTCATCGAAGGGATGCTGAGGCCCATGTCAGCCAGCAGTCCAAGGGCCTGGTGCTCTGAATAGCAGGTTCTCTCTTTCCAAGGCTTAGACTGGCTTGGGGTCCTAAATGCCAAAGATAGCTGCTCCCACTTTGATAAATCCAGGTCTCAACAGACTCAAAACAGGAAAGAGCCAGAGCTGTGAAAAGAGGGGACAGTGACCTTATGAGGACGCTCAGTGCTCCCAGCGGTGTGACAACTGTCGCAGGCGCAAATGCATAGGCCCCGAAGTTGGCAACTTCTCCAGCAGACACTAGGAAATTAGAGGAGAAAAGAGGCCAGTGTGACTCCAAGGCATCACGTCCATTCCAGATGAATCTGGGCAGAGATGGCTTCAGTCAGTGTTCAACTGTACCTAAAACCCAAGACCAGCACTCCTTAAGATCCTATCCGGATGCTGTGTCCTCAGAGATAAGGTCAGATCCAGACTCTGAGTTCTCCCACTGTAAAGATGGCAAGGCCACAGTCCTGAGCTCACAGTGACCTGAGAAGCTGCCATGTTTTGTGTGTCCTTTAGCCTTCAGTCCACACTCAGTTAAGTGTGCCTGACAGGCTGTTAGATTTCCTCTTTATCCTTAAAGTAAGTTCTAGAAAATCCGTTATTAAATAAAGAAATAGTTACAGTTATGGATTCTTTGGGTACTGCTTGGTCCATGGACTATTTTTTACTATGGGAATGCAGTCAGTTGTGTTTCTTAGTTGTTATTGTTGTTGTTTGGTTGCTGCTGTTTTAATCAATTTGACACAAGCTACAGTCATCTGAGAAGGAGGAAAATGCCCCTATCAGATTGGCCTGGAGGCAAGCCTGTTGGGGCAAGTGTTTCTGGGGTTTATAAGAACATAAACTGAGCGAGCTAAGAGAAATAAGCCAATAAACAACACTCCTCCATGGCCTCTGCTTCAGTTTTTGTCTGAGTTCCTGCCTTGGCTTCCCCCTGAGATAGGCAATAATTTATAAGCCAAACAAACCTTTTTCTCCCTGAGTTGCTTTGAGTTAGTGTTCTAACCACAACAATAAAAACCAAACTAAGGCAATAGTCTAAGACACAAGGCTTAGAATAGACCGAATTACCAAGGAGCCAAAAATACTTTCCATCAGCTGCGTGTGGTAGCACACACCTTTGATCCCAATACCCAGGGAGGCAGAGGCAGACAGATCTCTGTGAGTTTGAGGCCAGCCTGATTTACACAGAGAGATCCTGTCTCAAAAAAAAAAAAAAAAAAAAAAGTCCATCTTGCTTACAAGAACCTTTTCCATCTCTTTTTTTGAAGAGAGTAGCCAGGGCCTCCTGTGTGCAGGCAAATCATCAGTAGTATCACTCTGCCCAAGGTGAGAACAAACCCAACTTGGAAAATTATTGGTAGAAAGTGTTAGTTTCCACCAAAAAGAATTGGTCTTTGTGGACTATAGAGAGGGATCAGTGGTTAAGATCATTCACTATGCAAGCAAGGGGACCTGAGTTCAAATCCTTGGTACCCATGTAAACTCCAGTCATGGCCGAGGGTTCCTGTAGCTCCGGCATGGTGTGGTGAAGACATGTGGATCCTGCAAGCTTATTGGCCAGCCAGCCTAGCAAAAATGGTGAACTGCAGGTTCAGTGAGAAACCCTCCTTCCAGAACTAAAGTGGAAAGTGTTAGAGGAAGACACTGGACAGCCTCCTCTCGTCTTTGCACGTACATGTGTGGGCAGAAGCATCCTCCTCCCGACACATGTGTGCATCTCTCTCTCACACACACAAATAATAACAACAACAAATAATAATAACAATGTAAAACAAATAATTAGGCTCTGATAGCCAAAAAGGGTAAGTAGTCAGTAAGGCCAATTTGTGAGTGTGCAAATCTAGATAAGGTAGCAGAACAATCATGTTGAAAGTGAGTCAGGCTCTTAATTGTTATGGCATAGGGAAGTTGCTTTAGGTTCCCAAGGTCTACCAGATAGAGGCCCAAGACTGTGGCCAAGAGGAAGTGCTGCCAGTGTCCTGTATTTCAGTGGCAGCTGGAAGAACACACTTGTATCCATTAAAAAAAAAAAAATTGAAACACGGTTTCCTGTATCCCAGCCTGGCCTTCAACTTGCTGTGAAATTGAGGGTGACCTTGAACTTCTGCTCCTCCTGCCTCCACCTCTGTAGTGCTGGGGTTACAGGCATGTTCTACCATTCCTGTTTTATGTGGTGTTTGGGAGTGAACCTGGGGCTCCTATGCATCCTACGCAAGTGCTCTCCCGACTCTCTGCACCTGTACTATTATCTTCATAGAAGAGGCCGCCTTATTTTGGGCTGAGAAAGTGATCGCTGAAAGTAAGATGGCTACAAGGAGAAGGTTTTCCCAAGGAAGCTGGCCTTGGGCTTTCAGTGTCCATAACAGAGACAGGACACATTCAATCTGCCCTTCCCTTCATCTCCATCCCAGCAATCAGTAAGTCACTATTTTTAGAAGTGAAAGAAGCCACTTACTGGTAGCAAATCCAGCCCACCACATTGGATCCTTCAGGTAGCCATAGCCTCCATTCACTATAGAAGGAAACAGACACAAAATTAGAAGCTGGTGATACTTTGGGGGGTTCTGCTTTGACTCCCATAGCTGCCCCTCAGAACTTGCTTCTTAGCATCTATATCCAGTGGCCCCATTTTGTGTCTGTGGTTTGGACTTGTCTTTTGAATCCAGCCGTGTGACTAACTAATCATTTGGCTTCTCGCATCTTTTACAGATAACCCAATCTCTGGCCTAAATATGACTCTTGTCTTAATTTTAGCTTTGCTACTTGCTAAATGAAACTCAGTAAACGAAACTTTCAGAAACCAGAGGCCCTTTTTCTCCCCTCCTGTATCTAGTCTGTATGGCTGGTTCTGTTGCCACCTCCTCCTCCATCATGTCTGGCCAGGAGAAAGCAATGGCCTTGTTATGACATACCGTGGTTCTACACTTATCCCGGTACCAAGTTGTTTCTTGCATGGCAGCCAGTAGTTTTGAAAAATGCAGATCAAATTGTGCTGCTTTTCTTCCTGTCTTCCCGTACCTTACAATTACTTTTGAGACAAAGCCCCAACTCTTACGGAGACAAGTTGAGGCTGGGTCCTGCCCACCTTCGCAAACACCCCTGCTACACTCTTCATAGTCTTCAAGAATGATTAGCTCTTTGATGCCCAGGACCTTTGCCTATGTTTCTCCCTGTGTACAGAACTTCTATCCTTTAGTGTTTGCTGCCTGAATTCACTCCCACTCTGTAGGTCTCTGCTGCTTCCCAGAGGTGCCAAGTCTGCCTTTCATTTCTATTACTTCCCCTTTAGACGGCCATTCTCCTTCATGGTTCTTATCACTTGATATCACATATCATCTGCTTATCCTTGGCTGTTTTCCCCTACTGCAGTAGAAGCATCCGGAACGGTGTGTGCTCTGTTCAGGGCCCACAGCACAACCCAAGATTAACAGTATTAGAAGCCACAGTGATAACAATGGTAGTAGAAAGATCTGACACCAGCTGGGAGTGGTGGTGTCCCAGCACTCAGGGAGGCAGAGGCAGGTGGATTTCTGTGAGTTTGAGGCCAGCCTATCTAGAAAGAGTTCAGGACAGCCAAGGCTACACAGAGAAACCCTGTCTTGAAAAACACCCTATGTTAAACGAATTTTTCCCTGAGAGCTGTCTGCTCAGAAGACTGTGAAATAGTCAACTGGGGTGGGGTAGATCCTAGGGAAGCTATCTCGGTTGGTGAAGCACACTTGCTCTCTTCTCCAAAGAGCACAGCAGACTTTTCCTCAAGGTCTGCCAAACACTTGTCTAGAATGAAGGATGGGCAGCAATGGTCCTTGTCCCAATTTATTGCTGCATCTCCCAGTTTTTTTCCCCTTGTCTTTTCTTCCTTGAGACAGAGTCTATTATGTCCAAGCTAGCCTCAAACTCCATATGTAGTCAAGGATAACCCTGAATTTTTTATTTTCCTGCTTCTACCTCTCAATTATGTAGATTACAGGTATGTGCTATACCTGTTTTTATGTGATGCTAAGATGGTACCCAAAGTTATCGCTCTGCCAACTGAGCTATATCGCAAGCCCAGATATCCATTTTGGAATACACATGATCCAGGCACTAGAACTAATTCTGTGGGGCATGACTCTTTCTAAAGAAGTTACAGCTGAGCATCTTTAGTCTAAAACACCACAAACTAAAATACCTCAAGAATGCCAGTCTTTTTGAATGCAGACACTTGAAATAGACTTGAATGACCCTTGAAATAGAAAAACCCTATACCATTCAACTCATTTTCATGAACAAGGTTATTAACCAGCCATGTAAAATGACCTTCAGTTCTTTGTGAAAGGTAAACAGGAGACACAGTGAATTTCCTTTCAGACTTGAGTCCCATCTTCAAGATATTTCATGCCTATGGAACTATCCCCCAAGTAGGAATAACAAATCTGAAATCCCAACACTTTTGTTTCCGAGCATTTTACATACACCAGACTCACTTGAACATGGCTTCTGAGTAACTATTGAGACCCTGTTCTTCTCCTTCCTTTTCATTTCTCAAAGGTGGTGATCCAGCCTAGAACCCCACACACACTAGACAAGCATTCTCCCACTGAACTGTTGAGCCACACTCCCCACCTCACTTTTCTTTAAAGAGGGGATCTCACTATGCAGGTTAGAAAGATCCCGTCCAGAACTCACTCTGTAGCCTAGGCTGGCTTTGATCTCATGATCCTTCTGTCTCCATCTCTGCTGGGATGGTATGCCGGTTACTGTTTTGTCAACTTGAAATGCTCAAATAATCTGGGAACAGCGACCTTCAGTAGTGGAATTTTGCCTCCAACAGATTGGTCTGTGGGCAAGTCTGTGGAGCATTTTCTTGACTGACATTTGATATGGGAGCCCCGCCCACTATAGCTGATACTATTTCTGGGAAGGTGGTCCTGGGTTATATGAAAAAAAAAAAAGGAGGAGGGGGCAGGCTGAGCTAGCCCTGAGGAGCAAACCAGTAAACAGCCTGTCCCATGGCCTCTGCTTCAGTTCTTTCAGGTCCCTGCCTTGAGTTCCTGCACAACTTCCCTCTAGGATGGACTGTTTCCTCCCTGAGTTGCGTTTGCTCATAGTGTTTATCACAGAAATAAAATGTAAACTAGGACAGGAAGCATGCACCATCATGCCTGCCAAAGTGGTACTGTTCTTGGCCTATTTCATAGATGAGGAAATTGGGGAATATAGAAACACATTTCTTGCCTAAACCTCCACTAACAGCAGTCAAGAAGCCACAATTGTAAATTGTAATGGTCTGCTTCCAAAGCACAGTGCCTCATGGGACAGAGTTAGGCAATGAACAGGTCCAAGCATGAACATGTCATCTTCCCCAAACCTGTTTCTCCCTCTGCATGCATTGCAGAACACCACACCATCATCTTCCCTGTTGCTCAAGTCAGAAACCTGAGTCATCCTTGGCTTCTCTCAACCCTCCCCTGGCATCCAGAAAACATCAAAGCTATGAGTTCCATCTCCCCAAACTATCTCTGGAATCCACAGCGTGTCTCCACATCATTGGCCTCACACACTTTCTACTCTGGGACTCCAATCCATTTTCTACCTAACAACCAGGGATCTTTTCCAAATCATAAATGAGACTGTCACTCCCCAGCCTAAAACATTCAAACTCTGTAGCCAAGTGTACAGGCCCCTGCTGAGCTGGCCCTTAGCTCTCCCTGTATTCTCTGGTTATCCTGAACGGCCCTCAGTTCCACATCCAGCTAGGACTCGCATCTGAGCCTGGGTACTTGCTCCTCCTTCCACCACTGAATCATCCTCTTTCTCCTTTCCCCGCTGGCTCCTCATCACTAGGTCTCAGTGTAAGAACCAACGTCTACAGAAAACTTTCCTTCTGCACCCAGATCTGAACCTTACATATTCCAAAATAGTCTCATAGCAACCTGTATCTTCCCCATGAAGACACTCAGCACCACCGAGGGACCATTTCCTGTTGGCTGTCTGTCTCTCCCACTTGACCAGATGTACCACAGGGACTCTCTGTCCCCAGGTCCCACACTGCACCTGGTACACGGCAGGCATGCAATAATGGTGTGGGTTCAGTAAACGATGTGCATTTCTTTACGTGGGATTTCCTTTCTTGAAGATTATTTCAGAAAATCACATCACATCCAAGCTTCCAAATGAGCAAGACTCGGTGCTCATGCCGAAATTTGGCTGGATGCGCAAGGGCCCCTGGGAATCTGACGTGACGTAGGCTGAGTCTTTTGTGATTCCGTTTCACAGGAGAAGTTGTGACTTCCAGCTAGTGGCAGTGGCAGTTTGCAGCGGGGCTGACAATGAACCTCAGTGCCCACCTGAGATGCCATCCTCAGATTACAGCCTGAGAAGGGAAGTCATCCACCAAGGGCTTAGCTGCCCCTCACCCATCCCCACCTGCCCGTGGAGCCTACCTGCCCTCGTGGCCCCCGTGGCCACAAGTCGAATGAGGCCCTTCTTCTTAAGGATGACACTGCTGCCAATGAGGAAGCAGGAGAGGAAGGCGAGGCCCACACCGATGTAGAAGCCATACTTCTTCCTGACCCTCTCTTGCCAAGTGATTGAGGTGGCATTGCTGGGCTCTTCAGGGCTGATACCTCTCACGATCTGACAGAGGACCTCTTGGGAGGAGCAGTAGAGGCTGACTATGGAACCTGGTGGGAAGAGCATGAGAAGAGCCTTGCTGAGGACATAGCATGGCTCAAATATACTGCTGACTTAAACTTCATGTTTCTACTGTTCCAGAGCTCCACCACACACACACCAGAACACAACCAAAAAAAGGAAAAAAGAAAAAGTCTATTTCCAATCTTTTATGCTTTTAGCTGTTTTCTCACCAAGGACTTTATTTGAATGGACTTAGCAAATTGTAGAAACTCCTGTCAAACAGGCGACTTCTTTCTTGTTTTTCAATAATTAATTAACTTATTTACTTTATGTCCAGACTGGAGCTTCCTTATTCTCCTCTCCTCCCAGTCCCTCCTTCTCACCTTATCTATCCCCATAGCCCCCTTTCTCCTCAGGGAAGGGAAGACCTCCCCTGGATATTAACCAGCCTTGGTATATTAAGTGGCGGTAGGATTAGGTGCATCTTCTTCTGTTGAGGCTAGATAAGGCCTCCCAGTTAGTGGAAGGAGATCGTAAGGCAGGCAACAGAGTCAGAGCCCCTGGTCCTGCTGTTAGGGGTGTCACATGAAGACCAAGCTGCACATCTGTTATAACTATGTAGGGGGCCCAGGTCCGTCCCATGCATGCTCTCTGGTTGGTGGTTCAGCCTCTGTGAGCCGCTGTGGGCCCAGGTTAATTGATTCTGTACGAAGAGACTTCTTTAATCCCTATTCCACAGACAAAGAAATAGAGCCTGTGAAGATGTGGTACTTGCTCAAGGACACAAAGATTGTGAGGTGGTTTTAATGTCAGCTTGCTGTGAATTAGAATCACCTAAGAAGAGAAATTCACCTGAGGACTTGTCCTGCTTGTCTTAACTGACGTGGGAAGCCCACCCCAAATGTGGGCAGCTTCTTCAGGTGGCAGCCCAGGTGAAGAGGGCACGGCAAAAGGAAGATTACTTTCCTTTTGCTCACCTCGCCCTCCCCTCTTGACTGGAGTTAATATGCCCGGCTTCTCCTATAGCTGATTTCTCCCCTGATGACAGAACCAGCATCCCTGGGATTCTGTCATCCCGTGAGCACCAGCTGCTTTCTCGGAACCCTCCAGGAGTTGAGCAGCTGATCAGGACAGGTGAGGCACCAGCCTCATGGACAGAGCAACTCACGGGTTCTCAGGCTCTCCGGCTCTCCAGTGTGAGATGGCCATTGTAGAAGTACCATGACTTCTGAGGCACCCAGCCTCGAGGACCAAGTAACTACCTAGTTCTTAACCTCTGAGGGACAAGACAACTGTCATTACTACTGCAAAATAAACTGGTTTAACATATTCTTGTAATATGTATTTATTCTCTAAAGAACCTTGACTACTAAATACACAGATTGTCTGGCTTCAGAATTCCAGCCTGTGGTACTGATGCCTCCCACAAAAGGTAGGGGCTCAGCTAAGTTCTCAGCCATCATTGCATTCATCCCAGTGTCCACCATGGGGATTCCCTCTCAGCCTCTGGATTTTTGCTTTCCAGTAACTCATGAGCTTCCCTGGGGGCTTCTTCACCTTTATGCCCCTCTAGCTAGAGTGGGAAAGTCACTGGGCAGATAGTTCATCCAGACCCTGGTCAACCTGAAGGTAACTGAAAAGTGGGCTTCCAATGGGTAGGACCTCACCATTCCAGGACTTATTTTTGGGCCACCGGTTGGGGACCCTTTCAGGGCATAATTGGGTTAATGCTCCCGCCATCCCGTAAGGCTGTCTCACCAGTTTGCTTTTCTTGTCTGATTCTTTCCTCAAGTCCCAGAGCTAGCCTCTGACCTGTCTGTCTCACTGTCACAGACAACAAGGGCAGTCTCAGGAACAAAGGGCTGACCCTCAGTGAAACACAAACCTATACAAGTCCAGTGAAACATAGGAAAACGTGAGCAAGATTCTACCAGTGCCACAAAGCACATGGCCTCTGTTCTAGAGTTTTACTTGAGGAACCTTAACCATTCAACGAAACAGTCACAATGACCATTTCCATGTCCTTAGTAGAAGAACTTGAATTCAATGATCTTCTTAAAGAGGTATCTATAATCAAGGTGTGTGTAAGGCCCTACCAATCTGATTCTGTCCGATCTGTAATAAAGGTGAAGCCAAAAGTAGAGCCCAGACTCACGTGATGGCCAAGTCTATGTTCAGAACCATCACACTCTGATAAACAGGTTGCCCCATGGGGCGGCAATGTGGGGGAGCCATCTTCATTGTGCCCTCTGCATTCAGTCATAAACCTGTTGCAAATAGCCAGAAGTGGGGAGTTTTCCTAGGAGCATTCAGACTTGGGGTTGCGCTTGAAGCTCAGAAGGATGGTTTATCTCTCTGGTCATGCCTTGTAGGTGGTAGCAGCTGGATCACTCTCAGACAGAGCTGCCCCTGAAATTCCTCAGTTTGCCCAGCTCCACAATTATTTGCTATTGGCCTTTCCAGGTGTTTCAGGATATGGTCTCCAGCATGTATCACAAAGGTCTGAACTTCAAAGCCATAGATCTGAGCCTAGAAGAGGACCCTCTCAGACCAAGCTGGAGTTCCTACTCTATGCCTACATGGGCCCAAATCCAAGGCCAGGGAGCTTGAGATTTGACACACCTGCATCAGAGTAGCATCTTGGTGGAGCAGAATAAGGGTAAAGTTGACCTTTTGAACATGGCCCAGAGCTGTGGAGGACAGGTAGAAAAGCCCTTTAGAAAAAAACAAAAACAAAAACAAAAAAAACCCAGCTGGTCTAAAATGTATCTCAGTAGCAGATGTGTCTCAACTACCAGCACTTGCCTGAATGAGCAAGGCCATAAATTCAACCCAGGTACCAGAAGGGCAGAAAAAAAAAGGAGGAATTCATTTAAAAAAAAATAGGGGGAGGAAGGACAGCAGAAAGTGGAGGGGGAGCAAATATGAGTAAGGCACAATTATCTATGGGTACGGAACTGTCATAGCAAAATCCTCTATTCCGCATGCTGAGTAAAAACAGCAATAAAATGGAAAACAACAACAACAGAACAGAACAGCCAGTCTGACCCTCTACTATTCTTCTGGGCAAACCAAGGTCCCATAAAGAGAATAGATTTGCCAGAGTTGAGACTGAAATCCAGCAGGAAATATCTGTGAGTCTTTTGCTATGAGACAGCTGTCTTTCCACCATTGGATGATGAGACAAGAAGTCATCATCTCAGGGCCTAACCAGACTGGTTCTACACTGCTCAATCCTGTTCCACCAGCTCGGGGCATCCTTGCCCAAGAGCCTCATCCTGGGAGTTCCCTGAGCCCAGGAAATGCAGGCAGTAAGCCAGAGTCTGCTGGCTCACCTTTGCCCTGCTTCATCAAGTCTCCCTGCTACTGGGTGGACCCAGAAGGCTCATGGCAGCCAGCACCCCTGAGCTCAGCACATCTGTGGAAGTCAAATTCTCATCAGTCCAGTGAAGAGCTAAAGAGCGAGCTGATGGTCAAAAGGAACCCAGTTCAGAGTGGGTGCACGCCTGGAAAATGGGTACCAGGTGGATAATACTTGTCTTTTCTCTAAAATGGTGTAGAACTAGGAATGCCTGCTACCTTGAGATAAGGGGTGAGGCTGAAAAAGGCCTGCCTGGTTGCTCAGGAGACTGAGGCCAGGCGACACCTAAGAGCACTGCCCTGAAGAAGGGCAGAAGTTAGGGACCTTCGGGCTGCATCTCCAATACAGGAGGAAAATGGAGAAAGTTCCAGACTGAACAGCGAACAGCAGCTGCAGAGGTTCAGGTGTCTGAATCCAGGACGTGGTTCATATTCCCTACTGTGGTTCCTGGGGCAAATTATTAGGCCTGCCAGAGCCTTTATTTATTTATCTCTAGAATGGGTATAGTGAAATTACAACTATCTGCCCTAAGGATGAAGGCCAGTGTTAGCCTGCTTTCCTAGCATGCTCAAGGCCCTGGGTTCAGTTTCCAACACTGCAGTAAAGAGAAAGAAAAAAAAGAACACAAAGGGGAGAACTTAGCTCACAAAGTTGTCCTCTGACCTGTATAACCTCAGGATTGCACTCATGCCCATAAATACAGATCATGCATATCTCACACACACACACCAAGCATATCACACACACACACACACACACACACACACACACACACACACACACACAGGTATGCACCTACTCATGCACACTAGCAAAAAATACATTTAAAAAATAAAATCCATGCCCAATGGCACACACTTGTATTCCCCGGCTGAGGGGGACCGAGGCAGGAGGATCCCACATTTGAAGCTATTCTGGACAATTTAGCAAGCCTCTGTCTAAATACAACAACAGCAAAGTAAAGATAGAACAACTGCCTGCATATTAGAGTTTGCTTCCGGGATTAAATGGGATAGCTCAGGGAAGAAAGAAGGTCTACCTAGTTAAGAACGCTCCAGAAAAATCAAGGGTCTTTCCCAAGCATTGCCTGAGGCTCTTTCTCTCCTTCTTCAAAAAGTGTGTGGATTTGGAACGGGGAGCTTCTCTGTTCCTTTGCTCGCTGGTTTGGGTGGCTAGGAAAGATTATGTGAGCAGGTATCAAAGCCTGCAGCGACACAGCGCTTCTCCTGAATTCTCTACCCCACCCCTTTGGCGGGCCACCTTGCCACAGTGCGCGCTGTTTTCCTCTCAGTCTGCTCAGCTCCACGCAGCTGCCACCGGGGAGGTGACATCTCCGCCAGACCCGGATCTTTAGGACAGTTTGGGAACCGGGAGGGAATCTGATGCTGACCTCCCCCCTCCCCAGTTTTTCGGGCCCCAGCAAGTGAGGGCGAGGCAAGGTGAGGAGCGCCCGCCCAGGTCCTCGCACAGCCGCACGCACGCACCGTTCTCGCAGCTGCCGTTGAAGTTGGCGACCCGCAGCTCCATGAGGGCCTGGGCTGAGGGCGCCCGAGGTCCGCGGCTCCTGGGCAGGTGGCCGTGACTTGTCCTAGCGTGGATCGGGCACGGGGAGCTGCTGGGGTCGGGACCCAGGGGTGGGGAGAGTGACGTGCTCCAGAGGGGAGGGTCCCCGGGGAGGAGTCACCCTGAGCCTTGGGCAATACCAGGCGCTGGGGAATCAACTCCGGGACAGAGGCTCTCGTGCCCTTCTGGGGTGCGACCGCAGCTGGGTGCCAGCCGCGGAGTCATCGGCCCGTGCCAGGGGCAAGAGAGAGGGGGCGGGTCCCCTGTGCCTGCCTTTCCAGGACGCTAGCACTCACATCTAGCTTCCTTGGTGGCAGAGTTGATGCACTCCAGGATGGCACAGAGGAAGCCACTTTGGGAGGTGGAAGTGTCAAGGAAAGGTCTGAGAACCTGTTTCTACCCCTCCTTATCCTCCTCTTCTGTCTTTGTCATGGCATTACTTACAGGTCTGATCTGCGCTGTGCACTGTGGGTGACAGGAGTCCTTAGATGTTCAATACATACTGTGTCTTATCAATGATGGCAGGGGATTGGTCAGGCTGAATGGAAGGAGGAAATGAAGTGCTAATCTTTCCTTATATAGTCCTGGGAGGAACAAATTAGGACCAATCATTTAGAAGCAGATGTTTTCCCAAATCACTGTTTATAAGTTTTACACATAAACTATAAAATTATAAAAACATACCTGTTTATATAATACAAGTTGTGATTGAATGGCTATATGTAAAAGTGATGGAATATGTGGATATATATATATATATATATATATATATATATATATATAGTGATGGAATGTATATGTATGTACATATATATATATATGAGATGTATGTATGTATATTAGTTAGCTTGTTTATGGTAATTATTCATAATAGATGTACATATAAAATCATCACATTGTATATCTGAAATACATACAGCTTTCTTACACTTATTTTTTGTGTGTGTGTGTGAGAGAGAGAGAGAGAGAGAAAGAGAGAGAAAGAGAGAGAAAGAGAGAGAAAGAGAGAGAGTATACATGCCATGGCACTCAAGAGGAAGTCAGAGGACAACTTCCTTTCCACTATATCCCTAGAGATCCAATTCAGGTTAGCAGGCTTGTGGCTTTACCCACTGAGCCATCTAGCCAACCCTTCAGTTTTTATTTGTCAAAAATACCTCAACACAGCTATAATAATGATGACGACAACGATGGTAATGGTGATGATAATGATAAAAATAAAATCGCAAAAAGTATTGACTCTGAGGGTGACAGTAAAACGGATTCAGAAGAAACCTGACCTGAAGCCTGAAAACACTGGGCAGGCAGCATTCTTCTAAGTCCTGACAAAATCCAGCTTGCCTAATCCCCATGTCAACCATGTGGGGTACGAACCTGTACTATCCACAGACAGCACACCCAGCATAGTGAACAGGTAGCTTGTCCTGGATCTCAGCTAGGAACAAAGAGAAACAGGATGAGGCCCATAGGTTCCCACAAAGACTGAACCGCTAACTAGCGAGCATGCATGGGACTGACCTGGGCCTTCTGCACATATCTAACAGTTATGTCGGTTGGTCTTCATGTGGGACTCCTAGCAGCAGGAACAGGAGCTGTCTCTGACTCTGTGGCCTGCCTCTGGGTCACCTTCCCCATCCTGGGCTGCCTTGTCTAGCCTTGATGGGAGAAGATGCTTACTGCAACTTGATATGCCAAGGCTGGTTGATAACCACTTTTCTGAAGAGAGAGGAGGAGTGGACGTGGTGGTGCTGGTGGTAGGGAGGTGGGGGGATGGACAGGAGAGGACTGGGAGGAAAGGAGGGAGGGGAAACTGTGGTTGGGGTATAAACTAATTAACTAAAAACAAAAGAGAGAACCAGGATGAAACTCATGATGTCAGCAGCCACACTAAGCCACCTGGCACCTGAGACTGAAATGAACAGCAGGAGCTGGGGCAATAGGTCAGCTCTGGCAGTGAGGTCATCTTTGGATACCCATTGTCCACGGGTTTTTACCTCACTGAGCTTCCAATGAGGTGGGCTCCCTTTCTAGTCCATGTGAGGAGGGAGATGAGGACAGCGCCTACTGGGCTCCCAACCCTGATCCTCACATTTACCCCACCCCACACCATCTTGCTTGTGGCTTCCTCTCTGGCCACTGAAGGATGATTTCTCCAGCCATGTGCCTTCCTCTAACCTCTTGGGTTAGCCTCCTGCTTTCCATAAGGATCAGTTCCCTTACTGTGCAGTACCCCAGCTTCTTGTTTGTCCTTTCTCTGTGTTCGAACTGCCATCGGAGGGAGGGTCATGCAGAGGCTGGAGGAGAAAGGGCAGTCACAGGCACTGCAGGAAGAAGCCATGGGTCCCATGTGCCACCTCACCCTCAAGGTGTGTGAAGCCCAAACAGCGTTGAGTGTCTTTAAGACCAATGTGTATGGGAACGCTGAGCAAGAAACTGGAACAACTGGCCTGGGGAGGAAACTATCAAATGATCTGATCGTGCTGCCCCAGAGAGAAGAACTGACGTGAGAATGTTTCTCTTCTTGAACTTCAGCATTTCTGCAGTACACATGGGCTGGAACACTGGCCGTGGCACAGCCCCAAACCCTCCTCACATTCAGATTCAATCACTTGTGTTCTAAGGACAGGGGCAAGCACATACCAATGGTTTCCCTCTGGTTAGATTTTTAAAAATTGATTCCAATTGTGTGGAGGTATTATTGAATAAAAAGTTCATGTGTGCACACGTGTGTGGGCGTGCATGTCTGTGTGCGTTTGTGTGTGGGTGCTCTCATCCGTTCAGGAGGATAGAGGTCCACATCTGGTGTCTTCCTCAGTCAGCTCCCCACCTGCCTTATTTTTTCAGCCAGAGTCTCTCCCTGAACCTTGCCGCTTGCTGGTTCTGTTTCTCTGACTAGCCAGCAGACTCCCAGTAATCCTTTCATCTCTGCTCTTCCTTCCTCCCACCAATGCCAGGCTGCCAGGCAAGCACTGGCACACATGGCATTTTTACGTGGATGTGGAGAATCCAAACTCAAGTGTGCATGCTTGCATAGCAAACACTGTGCCCACCGAGACAGCTCCTCAGCCCCAGATTGCATGGACTTAAGGAATGCAATTGATGATTTGATTGGAGCATACAATGTCAGAGATTACTGCAATTAAGCTACTTAATATATACACTCCACATTGGGGTGTGTGTGTGAGTGACAGTGTGTGTGTGTGAGAGAGAGAGAGAGAGAGTGTGTGTGTTGGGAAAATGTTTGTGTTAAGAACATGTAAGATCTCGTGGCTTTTCTCAGTAGCCTTTAAAAAAGCACAACAAAGTATACTTAAATTATTCTTGCCATTGCTGTGCCCAGATGTGAAGAGAATGACAGACATATGTATTCTTAAATATATTTAGTTTTGCTGGGTGTAGTGACATACACATGTGATCCCAGCACTTGGGGAGGCAGAGGCAAGTGGGTCTCTGTGAGTTTGAAACCAGTCTGGTCTACAAAGCAAGTCCAGGACAACCAAGTCTACATGGAGAAACCCTGTCTCAAGGGGGTCGGGGAGGCTGAGCGAGAGAAAAGAAAACAAAATACATTTAGTTTTATATGGATTTGCCTTTTGAGGAGCTACTATCTTGGAAGAACCTAGCTAGACGTCCTTTTGCCTGGGCTGGAGGGCACTACTGAGTCTGTCCAGTGCTTCGAAAGGATTTCCCAGTCTCAGGTAAAGTTTGCATTTTAAACTGCAGTTTGAGGGTGAGAGGGCTGAGACCCATAGTAGGCCCATACCCATACCCATACCCTCTGAGGCCTCAGGCTCCCCATCTGCTCCAGGAGGGGGCAGGGCCTCTCAAGGCTGGCATCAGGGCATCTTATCAGGACACACATAAAGGGCCCTATTGAACTGCAGGCTCCTCGGCTGCCGTCCTGACAAAGCCCTTTTCTGCTGAGCCACAATGGCTCTGTCAGGCAGGTAGCAGGGCCTGCAGCATTGTCTCCCCCGTCAAGAACAACAGGGCTCACTGTTTGACCCAGCCTTGGTCTCCATGGGGCGGGTGGGTGCTTTGAAAGAGTCTAACCAGCTAGGGACAGATGGGCTCTGTCCTTAGGCAACCAGGGACTGGTAAGCTAGCCATAAATCTTTTGGCCAGTTATTTAAGAATGAGCATTAAAAAAAAAAAATTGTTAAAACCTTGACTTTTCTAAGCTTATGTCCAAGGGTTGGTACTAAAGATCTTCACAGATGGAGGTAGTGGCCACTGGCCATGTGTGCCTAATAAAAGCTCTTGACAAGCAGCCAATCCGAGCAGGGGTTTGTTACAAGCACTAAATGGCTTCTGTTAAGATTTTGGAACAGCCAATCCTTTGATGTAGGGGTCTTTCCTGTGCACTGTAAGTTGGTTGGCAGTATCTGGCTTCTACTGTCAGGTTACCAAGAACATACCCATGTCTCCACCTTCAGCCCTCAGTTTTAATAACCCCCAAACACCTCAAGATAAACTACCAGATCACCTTGAATTAAGAACCACTAAGATTTCAGAGAGCAAATGAGATGATAGTATGAGGACTCCATTAAAATGAGAAAAATAAGTATTCAATTTATTTCCTATTACTCTACTTCCTTTGATGTTTTATAAAATACAGCACCTACAACTGTTTAAAGTTGCTTTAGTGGCTTATGGTGTGTTTCTATTGGACAGGGTTGTTACAGATGCAAACTCTGGGCCACAGAGGGAAAGTGACCAGTGGAAGGTAATAGAGAGAAAGAGCCAGAGATCAAGTCAGATCTCCAGACTGGCACTCCAGACTGTCTCCGCTACTCCACACCCGTCACAATGAAAAGATGTTCCTAGATGTCCTTTGTTGGGGTGTTTTCCTTTGTTGGGGTCAAATAACAGCTCAGGAGGAATAGAGACAAGAGTACAGTTAATGCTACTTATATGCTTGCTAAATGTCATGTGTGTGCCCCTTTCATCTTTGCAATTACCTTGGAAGAGGGTTCTGTGTGTAGCTCCATTTTTCAGGTTAGGAAATCGAGGTTCATTTAGGACACTCATCTCATGAGTTGTGATGTCAAGACTCAAGTGCAGATAATCTTCAATCCAATGCATAGCACCTTAGAACTCTAGGTCCAGTGACACTACATGAGATATGGGGAGGCCCATCTCCTCATATTCTACATTGGGTAAGAAATAGTCTTCAAGAGCTGGAAACGGTGGCCCACACCTGTAATCCAAGCACTCCAGGAGGCAGAGGGAGGTGGATCTCTGTGAGTTCAAGGCCAGCGGGTCTACAAAGAGAGTCCAGGACAGCCAAGGCTGCAAAGAGAAACCCTGTCTCAAAAAAACAAAAAACAAAAAACAAAAAACAAAAACAAAAACAAAAGAACAACAAAAAAATAGTCTTCAGTCTATCCCAGCTCCGCAAACCTGGTCTTGACAGCAAGGCCAGCTTTGTCTTGTCATGTCCTTCTGATTAGGAACCATGGGAATGTAGACTTTTGGGATGCAGAGGGTAGCCTACAGTTTCCCATGTGTCCATGGCATGGCTGCTGCTCTCATGAAGAACTTTACTGTCATTGGAAATGCTGCCTGGAATGGACACACATGTATGTGGTCCAGCTATAAGAAGAGCCATATCAAGCAATAGGATCTGCGCACAACTGGTAATCAGTAACGACTATCAAGACAATACTGTGTCACTGAGGGATTTGCCTGTGGACCAAGCACTTGACTGATATTAGCTTAGGTGGCTATGACAAGCTGAGTTCCCTTTGAAGCTGTATTTAGAAAAAACTCAGAGAGGTGAAGTCACTTTCCCAGGTTGCACAGTGATGGACAGAGCGGCGATATTTCTCTCTCTTAACAATAGTTCTCTTAATTAAGGCACTGGTACGATGAGGCTAGCACTTTCTTTCCCAGCCCTTCCTAGTCCAGTTACCTAGGTGGCTGGGGAGATAGGACCGACACAGAAGCCATGGGGTGTGTGTGTGTGGGGGGGCTATGCCTTCTTATCAAACCTTATTTAGGTGCCTGGAAGGGCTCACCAAATCCAACCTCTTTGTTTTGCAAAGAGAGAAACTGAGGCATAGAACAAGACAAGGTCATGATCAATATCACCTAGGTAACTGGTAACAAAATCTACACTTTACCGAAAGTCACTTGAAATCTACCCCAGGCACTTTTGCTTTCCTCTATTCTTTCCTTTTGGATACAAAGCATCAGTCTGAGGGTAAAATGTCAGTTAGTATTTCGGAGTCATTTTCCAAGGATGAGTCTGTGTGTTAAGTTCTTACTCCCATTATCCATTATCACATGTAATTGTTACAGGCTTCTGTACTGGGCATTGCTATTGGTGTCAGTTTAAAATCGAGCAAACCGAAGTTCAGAAAGTCACTTCTAGAGTGACACAGTGGCTCTGATGAAACCCAGCAGACAGGTTCTAAAACATGCTTCTGGGTCACTCTTCTCAGGCAGAGCACACTACCTTTCTGGCAACATCTGCCTACAGGTAGAAGGGTTTGACATCAGTGCTGAGGGCAGGGCTCACTCCAAGGCATGCTGCTGGGAGTCTGGCATTGTTTGGCCTTGGCGTGGATGTTCAGATAGTCTAATGCACTTCAGATCGTGAGATTATCAGACCTTAGGGGAAAGCAGCTAGTAATGCATTCTATTGTTGTATGACTAGTACGTTGCTGGCTTCTCATGTGTATCACCTTAATCTTTATGTAATCCCACATTAAAGTAACACCACTGCATGCGAACCTAATGGCAAGCTTGTGGCATGTGACTTTAAAAAAATTACATGTATTTATTCTACTTTCTAGGGGTTAGGTGCACAGGCTATAGTGTGTGTGGAAGTCAGGAGCTGGTTCTCTGCTTCTACCATATGTGTTCTGGGGATTGAACCCAGGGCATCAGGCTTGGCAGTAAGTGTCCTTACCTACTAAGCCATCTCACCTGGCTGTTATTTGACGTTATCTGTATTTTTACAGATTCTATGAGGCCACGTGACTTGCACAAGTGGACACGGACAGTAAGCAGTTAAGGCCAGGTTTGGCAGGCTCTCAGGACACCTGTGCTTTTCTCTTCTCTGCCATTTGCATCTGAGTCACCAAGAACATTAGGGGAGGGAATGGTCGGAACAGGTAAGAGCACTCCTGTCTCCTGTTTGGACCTGCTGGACTTGTCATGTTGGACTCTGGGAGTTCTGAGCGCAGACAGGGGAAAAATGACTCCACAGCGGGAAACCATCTTGGCGAAGAGTGACAAACCTACCTCAGGCTTTGCTCTCTCCCCCCTTTTAAAAAACAACTTATTTGGTAAATAGTAAGCTTAAAGATTTTCTTGACAAGATAAGAACCAGAAAGAACCCAACAGAAACAAACTTTCAACAACTGTAAATTTGGTTTCAGTTATTTTACAACCATGTTCTTTTTTTGTTTGTTTCAAGACAGGTTCTCTCTGTGTCACCTTGGCTCTCCTGGACTCTCTTTGTAGACCAGGCTGGCCTCAAACTCACAGAGATCCATCCACCTGCCTCTGCCTCCCTAAGTGCTGGGATTAATAGTGTGTATTACCAAGCCCAGCTCAATTACATTCTTAATCAGCTCATTGCAGACTCTGCAGTCTGAGAGACCGGTAAAAAAGGGTTCAGGAAACATGACATCTTCTCTCTGTTCTGCCACTAACACTTGGGACTTAAGGCAATTTCTTAACATTGGGTCTTAGTTGCCCATATATGTACGCTGCAGCTGAAAAATTAAAAGCTTCCCCAACCCTTTTCTTTTCAGTGAAATCAGAGTAGATGGCAAGCCTTATTTTCTCTTCAATAAAAAGTTACATGGAAAGAAAACAAACCTCCAAAATTAGCTTTTTTTTTTCCTTCAGAGAAAGACCCTGAAGCTTTGCCGCTTGTGTTTCCATGTTGTCTTTCTACTGTCTGCCCCTAGCAGCGATTGGACACCCTATCCATGCTCGAGCTTGGAAGCTGGAAGTTCAAAGATTAACATGGTGGGGTTTATGTGCTCTGCTGGGCAGACGCCATGGGCCACTGATCTTGTGAGGTACTCTAAGATTTAGATTTGGAAGAACAGTCAGGGGCCTTCTTGCATGGAAAGGTTATGGAAGTGTACCTCTAGGACCTACACAGTTCTCTAGGTTCAGTTGTCAGGGCCCTGGGGCACCAACATGTGTTCCTAATTGGTTTTGAATACTCCTGGGTGAGGGGGTGGGGGTCTGAGCCTCAAAGGAAAATTCCTACCTGTTCTGGAGTGGTGTGTGAGGTGGTGAGGTCTGCTGGGGAAAAAGTGTTTTACTGCAAGCTCAACCATCGTCAGCGATTGGGGGGAGAAGCAATCTTGTGCCTGTGTGTGACTCTCACCTCAGCCACTCATAACACAACTGGAATGAATCAGATTTTCATCCTACAGGATACAATGCCCAGAACAACCTCAGCCACGAAAAAAATAAGGTAGTGGAGAAATATTGCCTGTAACAGGGAAGGAGAGCTGCACAGGACCCATTTCCAAAGCAATGCCCTCCCTGAGTAGGAAGTGTGGAGGTTTTATTTCAAAGCCTGTATATATATATATAAGCCATCTGCCCTTTCTTGTTTTTGTTTTTCGAGACAGGGTTTCTCTGTGTAGCCTTGGCTGTCCTGGACTCACTTTGTAGACCAGGCTGGCCTTGAACTCACAGCAATCCACCTTCCTCTGCCTCCCTGAGGTCTGGGATCAAAGGCATGCACCACCACATCTGGCTCGTCATTTGTCCTTTCAAGGCTCCATTTGTTTTATGTGTATAATGAGGATGACAGTAATGATTTCATAATAAGAATTTTAATTGTTACAAAATTGTCTCTGATTGAATATTAGTGACGTGTAGATTCTGAGTCCTTCCCCATGCACTAACAGCAGTCCCTTACAGTAACCCTGTGAAGTTGGTCTCATATTATCAACCTAACAAATGGGGAAACTGAGGCACAGAGCACTTAGTCCAGGCACACGTTCCCAAAGCCAGATGACAAGAAGAGATGTTTATCTGGCTCCATTTCAGCTGCAACCTTACAGAAATTTCTTACAGTAAAAACTGCCTCAAAGGCTGGGTTTGAAATTCTTGAGAGACAATTACAGACAGCCACAATCACAGGCACACACACCAGTATTTGCTTAGCCTGTCAGTTCTCCTTCCTTTTCCCCATACTAAGGGCACCAGGAGGCTCCAATGGGCCTGAGGGAGTCCACAAGTGTCTACACATTCCTTTATTCCAAGCAGGTTAAAACAGAAAAAGAGGGCTGGGTGCTGCGGTGCCCACCTGTAAACACAGCACTCAGGGAGGCAGAGACAAAAAATGAAAACACAGAAAGAGAGGTAAACTGTCTCTTTTCCAACGACTGGGGAAAACAAGGTCTCCAGTAGCCCATGCTGGTATTGAACTCCCTACGTAGCCATGGATGTCACTGAACTTACAGTCCCCCAGCCTTTGCCTCCCGGCTGCTATCGTGCCCAATTTATGTGACTCTAAGCCAAGCCGTCATCATCTTCAGGAGTTCGATTAGGCTTGCTTGTCAAAGAGCATCACAGCTGGGCTTGTCAACTGCTGATGTTCCCTATTGGAAGACGCAGGTGAGGAGGGTCAAGGAGGGTCAAGGGGCCATCACCTGAGTATAAAGCCGGTCCTCCCAAACAGCTGTATGCAATTCTGCCCTAACTGTATGAGACCTCACGGTCTCTTGGAAAGCTGGAGGATATAAGTGGGGGAAGGATGAGCTGGAGGGGACTCCGTGTATAAAGTCACAAGGAGTTGTTTTCTAGGCCACTTCCGGACCTTCCAGTGTGGTGGCTTTAAGATTCCCCCATTATTCCGTAAGTAAGCCTAATAAACTCATTATTGGTTCCCTGGAGCGAACTTTGGTTGAGCTGCACCTTCCTTTGTTGTGGGGACCGTAAGAGAGGAGAGATATTTTGCTTTCCCCAAGGGAAGGAATTTTAGCCACAGTGCTACTGGGGGTAGAAACCAGGACTTTGTGGGTGCTAGACAACTGAGCTACATTCCCCAGCCTTAAGTGTATGTCTTAAATGTATGTCTCCCAGGCTGGGTCCCATTAACTGTACTGAACATTGTTCTGTGTTAGGTAAAGCTTGAAGCATGCTGTACCCCCCTTCCCCGTCTTCCACAGGCCCAGGGAACATTGTATTAAAGGCAGGGAACTGGCCTGCTATAAGCATCCTGGTTCATTTAGTTTAATTATATCAAATCCAATTGGTCATGAAATTCCACCCACTCACCACATACTATTAACAGCCTGTTCTAGAGAACACATTTGAGAGGAAGCTCCTTCCTGTCTCTTTATGCATGTGGGGTAACCCACACCCAGAAACTACACATCGATTGAAGAGCCTTCTAGACCCCCTGGCGGTGCCTACTCTTGTAAACAAATCCCTAATTCTTCACTGAGCTGTAGGGTAAAGGGTTAAAAGCAGGCTCTATGCTCAGGCTCTTCCTACCTAGTTTCTCTAGCCCCTGAACAGTTTCTTTAATGTCTTTGGGCCTCCATTTGCCTATCAAGCATATGCAGATAATCTGGTATACACCCAGTAAGCCTTGTGTGGTAATTAAGCAAGTGAGAAAATGAATATGCAAAACAGCACCACGCACCAAGCAAGTTGTTACCAAGCCTCCTGGAGTTTTGCATAAAACGTAGTTGGCCTGCATGTCCATGGCCCTGGAATCAGGGCTACTGTTTAATTGCAAGGCCTACTGAAGCCTTGCTGGAGGGCGGCCAGAGACTGGAGGGCGGCTCTGGACAGGCCTTGTTCTGTGACGACAGCTTCAAATGGGAGCGCACCTATGCATCTTTCTGACTATATTTCTCCTCCTACCCCTCATCTAAGCACAGAGGAATCCATGCTGAAGTTGTCAGTTTAGGAAATAGGAGGAAAAGGGCCATAGACAAGACTGCATAATACAAGGGTATTTATTGACTCTTCAACCAGAAGGCTCTGACAGCAAAGTCAGGCCATGACTCTTCCTAATTGCCTGATTGACTCAGTCACTTAAAGTCCTTTTAGTCTGTGTTTCTCGTTTGCTCCATGAAGGTAATTCTACTTCGGCCGTCTGATGGGACATACAAAGTTACATTAACTGATACTCAGTAAGCATTCACTCAGTGCACGGTGGGCCCTGTTCTTGCAACCAGGGACAGCTCATGTCACAACGGGGAAGGTCCTCTCATAGATCTTACATTCTAGAAGGGGTAGATATGCCACATGAATAAGCAGAGAAAGTGTAATAATGGGACATAAAGAAAGATAAGGCCAGATCTCTGGGAAAGCTTCCCAGACAAGGATGCCTGAGATCAGATTGCCTTTCCAGATGCTCTCCTCTCCAAGCTTCTGGTTCTGCCTTCTGTGCTCCAAGGAGAGAGACACCTGTGGGGGCAGGAAGAACCCCAGGCCGACTGGCTGCTGGATAACTTTGTTAACATGATCACACCGGAAATTCCCGTTTGCATGCCAGACCTGCATGAGAGACCCCACAGGAATCCAGACTGTGGGTTGAGGATTCCTCAGGACAGGTGAGGGAGTGGTGAGGCCTAAGCATCCCAGTTAAGGTCCAAGGTCCAACAGAGGTGTATCAGCTTGGGGATGCCAGGACCACCGAGTCCCCCCATAAGGGCAGAGACACAGGGCCTTCTGCCTCAGGGTTGGCTGTAGACCAAGGCTGTGGACCAGTCAAAACCCACATTGTCCCCTCCCACCCCGCAGTCCAGTTAAACTTAATTAGTGATAATTATCTACATTTTGCTCTTCAAAAATGTAACTCTATTTGCTACCATCTCATTAGCTATTGGTGTTTCTGTGTCTGTGGCCTTCCACACTCAGACAACCCATTCTATGGAGAGGTTGACCTTTGGCCAAACCCTGGTAAGAACCAAAGACACATCTTCGTTTGGGGGAAGGTCACGCCGTTAATGTTGAGTATTTTGAATGCTCCAGATCTTCTATAAGACAGAAATCACCACACCTGCTTCGGAAGGCTACACACATTACTTTGCACGTGGGGAAACAGGCTTATTCAACCGGTTTGGCTTTTGGACATAGGGAAATACATCTCATATTTTTAAATGTACATTTATGGTGGCAGAATTTCGAAGACAGCAGTGACAGGTGTTAAGTGTGAGGCTCGGTGGGGTTTTGACAGATGTGCAGACTATAACCACTCGGCAGGTAAAATTCCCTGCCAGCCCTCACATGAATTAAAGCACATTTGATTTCTTTCATATGTTTGTTTGTTGGAGACATGGTATCATTTTGCTCAGGCAGAATATAGCCTCACTGTGTAGCTGAGGATGATCTCGAATTCCTGATCCTTCTGCCTGCTCCTAAGGGCCGGGGTTACGGGGGTGCTCCATTGTACCCCACTAGAGATTTTAGTAAGGCATGAGAATTCTTTCACCAACATCCCACATATACAAAAATATTTGGATTTATTTTTATGTAGTAACTACTTTTGTGTTTTTATTCTCACACTGCAGACAGGCTCTGTGGAAACTCATCCCTGCAATGTATATAATATTAAATTAAAAAATTTAAATATAAAAAACTTAAAATTAAACAGATATATAATTATTATTGTTATTTATTAGTGTTTGAGGCAGGGTTTCACTGAGTAGCCCTAGCTATCCTGGAACTTGCTCTGTAGACCAGGCTCGCTTTCAACTCACAGAGCTCTGCCTGCCTCTGCTAAGATTAAAGGTGTGCCCTACCACCACCTGGCCTCATCATCCTTGCATTATTAACATACGTACCAAAAATAGTGGGTACCAAAGCTGCTGACAAAAGTGCCAGACACTCGTAAGAGGTGTGTGTGTGTGTTGAGCTTAAGTCAAGAATTGTCTCTGAAAAGATGCTATTAATAATAAGAACCGAGTCATGGTGTGATAAGCATTGTGCTGGTACCAGTCTAATTTTAACCATTATGTGGACAGTAGAGGTAAGTTGTAGTTCCACTGATCCCAGAGCTGGTCACTAAGTTCCACCACTGAATACTAACTATCCTCTTTCATTGCTGGGAGTGGGAGGTAGGTGGGGCAGTTGGTGGGGGTTGAGGCAGGAGAAGTATGTAGGGCTGAATCTATAGGAGAAAACTGGTCCTCCTAGACAAGCTAGTGAGCTTGACTCAGGGAACAGATGGCTGCCATTACAGCAGGCCATTAAGCATCCCCCATTATATTTGTGTGTGTGTGTGTGTGTGTGTGTGTGCGTGCGCGTGCGCGTGCTGGTCCTCATGGCTGCTCAGCAAGTATTTTATCACTGAGCTATCTCCGGGCAGTATTTTTATACATGTCTACAGTTATATCCGTAGGATAAATTCTGGAAGTAGACTTGCTAGATTGAAAGCTATGACTGTCTAAAAAGTGGATTCTTGCCAAAAAGCTTATGGTTCAGCTGAATATCAACGCTCCTCTCCCCCATGTCAAAATCTTGATCGATGGAACCTGTTACCTTGCATCTTGAACAGACTTTGTAAGTGTGATTACACTGAATATCTTTTTAAGATATATTTTATTATTTGATGTTGTAATATAATTAGATAATTCCCCCCCTTCCTTTTTCCCCTCTAAACCCTCCCATGTTACACACTCCTTGCTCAGGTCTCTTTCAAATTCATGGCTCTTTTTAAACAATTGTTGTTACCTTTATATGTGTATGTTACATATATATTTGTGTGTGTTTATACATTCCTAAATATCTAAATACAATCTTCTCAGTCTGTGTAATGTTACTTGCATGGATATGGTTTCAGGGTTGAGCATTTGGTGTCTCGTAACCATTGATGTGCTCTTCCCTTTGGGAGACTATTGTTCCCATTCTTAGCATTCCTTAGCTGCATGTAGTTCATTGCCCAGGGCTGAGGCACTGTGAGTTTTGCCCTTCCATGTTTGCATGTCTTCTGGTGTCATCCTTTTCAGGTCATATTTAAGCACCTATGCTGGGGAGACTTAAATTGAGTATCTTGAGATGGGCCAGTAGCTTGCCTTTTCCATGTGGCCCTAGTATAATCACAAGGATCCTTGTAAGTAGAATGTAGAAGGGTCAGGGAAGGTCAAGAAAGATCGAAGCCTTTACTGAAGTGATGGGGCCTCAGCCAAGCAAGAGTAAACCTTGATAAGCAAGAATAAACCAGGAACAGATTTTGCCCTGCCGTGTCTAGAGAAAAAGCAGGCTTCCTGACATCATGATGTTAGCCCAGTGACTGTGCCAGATCATGAGGTTTAGTTTTTGTTCTCCACAAGAGAGTAAGTTTGTGTTGCTTTAGGGACTCCATTCAGAGTAACGTGATAAATCAGCTGCGAGGGATTAGTATAATGTTTTGCCTTCTCTCCCTTCCCCTGAGAATAGATGAATGTTGTTGTCCTAAGTCTTCCAAGCATGCTAGGCATTCCCTTGGTGAATCAGAAGTTGTCTATGACCGTCTAAAGATGTTGGCTTACTATTTCTGGGTATTCACAGATACTGGAAGCCTGCTCAAGGCCTCCTGAGCCGAGTGATTTTCTTCAGGGTTTCTCACCACATGACCAGGGCATATACAATCTCAGCTTGGGAACTCTTGGACTGTCTGGGAGAGAAATCTCTAGAGAGCATCTGGGGTGCCAGTCTCATTTGGAAGATGAGGAAAATGAAGCCTGAGATAAGGAAGCTAGGAGTAGCATCTCTGTCTCCCAGTGTTCTACACATCCTCCTCTGGAAGATAGGAGGTGTGGGAAAGCCAGGCCTGGGTTGAGTGAGGGTTTGGGAAATGCCTCAAGTCACAGGTGAGTCTATTTTTTTCTCAACAATTCATCCCCAGGGAGTGAAAACCTTGATTTTACTTGGGCTTGCCTCATCCGTTGGTCAGGAAATGTACACACAAGAGGTCCATAGAAGGAATCATGGCCTTGGAGTCCAAGAACAAACTGCATCTCTTTTTGTTAGCTAGAGAGCATGCTAAGGAGAGACTAGGGTGGAGAAACCTCCCCTCTATCTTTTGCTTCTTGGAACAGTCCTCTCTGAGGCTCTGTCTCCTGTGGTCAGCCATTTCTCTCTCCAATTGGTTTCTTTTTGGTAGGTCTTTGAATCCATTGGGAAACTTTCAGATTGATTAAAATCTAGAAGTGAGTGAGTGTGTCTGAGATAAACTTTCACCTTCCCTGGGCTATCCTGGGTGGAAACTCTGGTTGGAGAGAAGAAGACAGACGATCCTGGCTTCAAGGAGAAGTCAAGAGACTGACACTCTTCACCATACTTGTGGCTCTGGCGTCTTGCAATAACTCACAGCATAGGTATCGCTACTTTACCATTCTTTGTAGATAAGAACATAGATGGGCCTGGCCATGGTGGGGCATGCCTTTTAATCCCAGCACTTGGGCAGGTGGATCCCATGTGTTTAAGGCCAGCCTGGTTTATGAAAGTGAGTTTAGGACAGCCAGGGCTATTACCCAGAGAAACCCTGTCTTGAAAAACAAAAACAAAAGCAAAAAATGCTTGTCAAGATTAAGAACTTGTTAATTATGTTTTTTCTTATGTTGGCTTTTAAGTTTTCCATATGTGTGCTACAGTCTGAAAGGCAGGAGGTTAAAGAGATCCTTAGTAAGAGACCAGGAGGAAGGAAGGCTCTCTCAAGGAAGGTGAAACGGAATATAGTGTTATGGAGATATAAAGGAGAAACTAGATTAAAATGGAGGAGGATTAAATAAGGAGGGAATTGGAGAGTGGAGAGGCAAGTAAAGGAGGAAAATATAGGGAGGAACTAAAGGTCTTTTGAGCAAAAACAGACAAACAAACCACATGGAAAACCACTACTGTAGAAGTTTCCCAAATTACATCCATCCGTGAAAGGTGTTTTTAAATGGGGTCACTATACAGTAGGGGAAACAATGACCCAACGAGACATCCTATGCCACAAGCAAAACCTCCAGTGATAGGAATGGTCACATCTTCTTCAGTCATTGGCCAAATGGGGCCCATGGAACCCACCAAACATTGCACACTAATGCCAAGGCTATTGGTTGCTCTCTGCAGCCTGATGGTAATGCCCTGCAGCTGAAGACAACACTTACTCATAGAGAAGGCAAGCTGGTACCCAACTAGAAGCCTCATTCCCTAAGGATGAGCCTTCCTAGTGCTGGTAGGTATCTACATGCTACCATGAGGAGAAATATCACTGAGCTACAAACCTTGCAGCCAATAACAGCGACTTTCCTGAAAAATACACTGGGGTGATAGTGGCATAAATGTTATGGAACAAGCCACTTAGTTTTGATTGGATTTAAGGCCCACTCCATGAAATGGAACCCATACTTGACACTGCTAAAGTGACCAAGAACCTGAGACTGTTTAAGTCATGGGCCTTAGAGGAAAACCTAATACTCTTATGTTAAAGGCACATAACAATAAGATGACTCCTAATGACATACTGCTATATCAACGAATTAGTGCCTTGCTCAACCCTCATTAGGGAAGATTTTTTCCTGAAGTAGGTGGGAATTAACACAGAGACCCGGATAATGTGTAGAGGGTGAGAGACTTTGGAGTATTCAGTTCTAAATAGGAAGTCTTCTTCAAAGCCCTTAACTTCAAGGCTCAGAGATCTATGCAGAAGAGCTGGTGGAAAGATTGTAAGAGCCAGAGGTGATGGATAACACCTAAGGAAACAATGTCTTCAAGACACAATAGGACTGACAAACACACACACACACACACACACACACACACACACACACACACACACA
>NW_026591597.1:127285-184548 GCF_907164565.1 Psammomys obesus | reverse complement strand
ACACACACACACACACACACACACACACACACACACACACACACACAAGATACTGTTGGCAGCATATACAAGTTCAAGGCAGATGGGGTCCCAGTACTGAAAGGGGGAAGTGGACATGGGTTCCTATCCCTAACCAAGAAACTATTTGCAAAATACCCTTTGGCAGAGGGGAAATCAGGAATTTAAAAAGAAATGTCACTGGGTATATTGGCTACACTCCAGGGGAGGTCCTTTGCCCAGGAGTAGTTGCCCAACACAACATGAATTCTTTTTTGTCTTGGTATTTTTTTGTTGTATTGTTTGCGTGTTTTGACTTTTGGTTTTAGCTGCTGTTGAAGATAAAACATGAAGTTGGTTGGGTAGGAAGGTATGGGGAAGACCTAGGAGGAGATGAAGAAGGAGAAAAACATTATCAAAATATATTGTATAAAATGTTTTCTAATTTAAAAATCTTACAGCTTCCAGCAATCTAGCTTGTTCTCTATTGCTTGCCCAAAGAAATCAATATGAACATCATTTTCAGTCCTAACTCTGTTCCTTTTCTCCCATTTATCCATCTGTTTGTTTATAGTATTTATTTTTGAAATAGGGTCTCACTATGTAGCCTTGGCTGGCCTATATCTCAACTATGAAGAGTACTTGGCTTCTCCCTCCCAAGTGCTGGAATTAAAGGCTTGTGATTCCTTACCTGCATCTCTTCCTTTTTTGTTTGTTTCTGTCCATCCTGCCTCCATCTTCTTCCTCACGGACTCTGCTTCCTGCATCCCATAGAACATATCAGATACCCCTCTGTTCTTCTCTTTCATGCCTATTACTGTTCCCTGTTGATATCAAGTACAAGCCACCCTTTGAATTAGGGGTGGTGGGAGAGAAGGCTAGGGGAAACTGATTCATGAGACACAAGAGGAACATTTATGCTGTGTCACCCAGAGCCCAGGGCATGGGCATGATAACAGTGCTGAGATGCATGGCACTTTCGTGAATTGTTTTTATTGAATGGTTGAGATTCCCACTGAATAAGGCCCAGAACGGAGAGCTTGGAGATACTCCTCTTTTGGAGCAGCAGAAGGAAGGGAAAGTTCTTGAAGGATGACAGAAGACTCGTCTTCTAGACTAGGAAGGCTAAGGTGACATTTCTGCTAGCCTGGAGTGGGTTTGAGGGTGCAGTAGTGAGCTTGCCAAGCTTCTATTGTGTTTTTGAGTTTGGGTCCTTGTGTATAAAATAGAGTGATGTTGTTGGCATTTGGAGGGTGGGGCTGATGGCTGCATTCTGTCTTACCCAGTCATCCCTAGCCTTGTTGCAGACATGGTTGAACCTGGTTCACTTTCTCAAGCTCTCACCCAGTGCCTTGGCTCCCTGCCAGAAAGTGTTTTAAGACCTATACAACTGGCTCTCTTTGATTTCTCCTTTTCCTGTCCTTCGGAAACCCCACAAGACAGAACCGCCTGGGTTTTATTCAGACTAATGAGGGTGGAGTGCACAGGCAGCCTGTTTTTTTGTGCTGATAGCACTCTGCAGCATGTTTTCCCAGGGAAATCCCACCCACTTTCCCCTAGTCTGCAGGAAGCCTGGGCCAGCTAGACAGCAGAGCATCTGGGACCCGGTGGGAATCACACAGGAGGGAGCTTGGGTGGGAGAATGGAATAAATCAAACCATATGGATGAATGGGGCCTGGCTGTGGGAGTTGGTGACTCACCACCTACACGGATCTCTTTCCCACCATAGGCTCTATCTCGTTGAACGGGCCAGCGTCTAGGACAGAGGTAGCACATACCAGAAGTCTCTAAGTAGACTTTTGGTCTACTTCCATATAACTAATGAATTTATAGAATATGCTGGCATCCAGCTTGGCGTTTTATTACACTAACTAAAGTCGATGTAAAGCCATGAATTTGAAATATGACAAAACAGGCAAAAATCCAAGCTAATTAAACACAACAGTCCTTAGATAGTTCTGAGCTCCTGGATTTAAAGTACGTGTTCTGCGTTCTCCTATGCATTCTATGTTTTCTTTCTTAATGTTAGCAATAGTGGTGGTTTTAAAGAAAGATTTATTGTATTACGTGTATGTGTGTGCTTGCCTTAAGTGTGAGTGAGTGTGTATACATCTGTATGTATGCAAAATTTGTGCTTGTGGGTGCCTTTGGAGACCAGAAGAGGGTGTGGGATCCCCTGGAACTGGAGTTATGGGAGATTAAGAGTTGTTTGATGTGAGTGCTGGGAACTGAACATGGGTTCTCTGAAAGAACAACAAGCACTTTTAATCTCTTAGCCTTCTCTTTAGCCCCTATAACATTCTGTGTCCAGCCTTTGCTGTTTTTTGTTTGTTTGTTTTTGTGGTTTTTTTTGTTTTGTTTTGTTTTCTGACTGGGTTTCTCTGCATAGCCCTAGCTGTCCTGGAACTCACTCTGTAGACCAGGCTGGCCTCAAAATCAGAGATTCGCCTGCCTCTTCCTCCCAGGTACTGGAACTAAAGGCATGCGCCGCCACCAAATAGTCTCGAAATGAATATTTTAAACATAGTCTACGGGCAACCTTGAGTCATTGTAGCCTTTGGATGACTTTTAAGAAATTAATTTCAGTTCCAAGAAACTCTGCTCTAATAAGAGACAGTTTCCAGTAAGTTTTAAAACAATCTTAGCGTCACAAGCCTACCATGCACACGACACGTGACATCTGACTGCAGGGACACGGCCATACAAACTATTGCTACCACAGAAACATTACAAGATACCTCTATTGCTTTACACAAAAAAGCACATCATTTTCTGTACTTATTAAGTATCTAAATTATAGATATTTCTTGATTTGTTCTTTTAAGTGGTTATTTCTGGGACTTTACGATGTATCCTGGAAGGCAGCAATGGGAGGCAAGTGTTTTACTTGCCACCTTTCAGTAATACAAAGTTTGGCTTACAGTATGCTAAGGCTAGTCTGTGTAGTAGCATGAACTGCAGGTAATTTTTGGTTGTGTAAAAGATTTTTAATTTCACCATCTTAATCTGTTTATTATTTCACTGCAATATAAATTATCCCCTCATCCATACCTTTTTCTGTAAATTTCGCACTTGCTTTCACCACAGAGAAGGTATTTTCTAAAAGGCATATATTAAAAAAAATGTTTAAATACCCTCCCAGTAAATCTGTTACATTTAGATGCCCTTGGTTTTTGTAATATCGATACTGAGTAAAAATCTTATGCTAAGTAATCAACACGGAACATTTTACTTCCTCTGAAGTCCACACTTTTCTATGTAGCTGAGGATGTTCTGTTGTTCTCTCTTGTCTAAGTCTGACCCTGTTAGCATTTCCTCAGCACTATCACGTACATCTGAAAGTCGTTAGAAAGTAAAATTTGATGTTTCATTAAATGTTTGATGTTGAGCAGAGCCACAGAAGACTTAGTCTTTTTGTTGCCCTTCTGCCCAAATACAGACAGGGAAGCACAATTATGACCATGTCTCTTAGTAAATTCGAGCTGTGTGCTGTCTGTGGGCAAAATGTGTTCCTGGGTTTCAGGTTGAATTTAGTGCCATATTTATAGACCTACTTAGGTAGAAAGCTGTTTTCTTCAGACTCTTGGTTTTTGCTTTGTTTTGTTTTGAGGCAGGGTTTCTCTGTGTGGTCCTGGCTGTCTTGGAACTTGCTCTGTCGACCAGGCTGGCCTCAAACTCAGAGATCCACCTGCTTCTGTCTCCTGAGTGCTCGGATTAAAGGCGTGCACCACCGCACCTGGCTCCTTCAAGCTCTTTTTTTTCTTGTTTTTTAATTAGTTTTATTAATTACACTTTATTCACTTTTATATCCCCCCTGTAGCTGCCTCCCTCCTCCTCTCCCAATCCCACCTTCCCTCTCTTTTCCCCACCTGTACCCCTCCCCAAGTCCCTGATAAGTGAGGTCCTCCTGCCCTTCCCCCTCATCCTAGTCTATCAGGTCTCATCAGGAGTGGCTGTATTTTCTTCCTCTGTGGCCTGGTAAGGCTTCTCCCCCCTCAGGGGGAGGTGATCAAAGAGCAGGCCAATCAGTTCCTGTGAGAGACAGTCCCTGTCCTCATTACTATGAAACCACTTGGACACTGAACTGCCATGGGCTACTTCTGTGCAGGGGTTCCAGGCCATCTCTATGAGCAGTCCTTGGCTGGAGTATCAGTCTCAGAAAAGACCCCTGTGCCCAGACTTTTTGGATCTGTTGTTCTCCTTGTGGAGCTCCTGTCTTCTCCAGATCTTACAGTCTCCTACTTCTTTCATAAGAGTCTCTGCACTCTTCCAAAGTTTAGCTATGAGTCTCAGCATCTGCCTCGATACCCTGCAGGGTAGAGCCTTTCAGAGGCCCTCTGTGGTAGGCTACTGTCCTGTTCCCTGTTTTCTCTCTCTTTTGATGTCCATCCTCTTTGCCTTTCTGAATGGAGATTGAGCATCTTAGTCAGAGGGGATCCTTCGAGCTTTTTAAGTCATCAAGGATGACCTTGGAATTCTTATCCTCTTGCCTCCATTTTCTATGACTAGGATTACAGGCTTGGATGAGTGTTAGGGTTCAACCTCAGGTACACTAGGCAAGCATCCTACAACTGAGCTACATCCCTGTATATGTATCTGTTTGGGGTAGGTGCCCCCCAAGTCCTAGCTTTGTGACAGCCAGCCAGCAGGCTCAAGTCCAGAGTCCAAAAGAGCTACAGAAAGTGGGTGACTAATGGCTGTTTGCAGAGCAGAACCCTCAACTCCCCTTACTCTACCCCTAGCAGGAAAGCCACGCCAGCCTGCATAGGTAGTGGGAACAAGTTAACAAAGCCACAACCTCTTGCAAGTTTCATCACTTCTGCAGAGATTAAAGACCTTTTAGTAACTTTCAGCAGATCAGGGTTCTCCCCCTACCCCTCAGGTTTGGTAGCTCTTCCTTGATTGGTTTCCGTTTCTACCTTATTTGCATGCTCATACTCAGCCCTTCAGGGCCCAGCTGGGCACCCATGAATTGTAGCATCTAAGGCTTCAAGAATTTTGTAAAGATGTGTTTGGGGGATTTATACTGCTGGTTTTTATTTTTTAAGCTAAGCACACTCAACACCTGTCTGTCTGGTGTTTTTAAAGCATTGCCTGATTCCCATATTTCCTTCTTCATTTTCTCGGTGGGTCTAAACGTTGAAAGTGGGCTGTTGTAATCCTTCCCTGATACCACATTGTGATATCTCTCTCCCACAGAGCCTTTAATATTTGACTTTTATATTTATAGGCTGTAGGTTGGAAGAATACATGTTTACAATTGGCATACCCTCCTGACCAAATAGCTCCTTTATTGGAAAGTCAATAGGCATCTCTTTGAACAGAGTGTATGTGTTTTGCCATAGAAAGCTACCTTGATCTCCTTCGTTCCAAATTGTGTGGCACATTTCTCCACACTTTCTGTCTAATATGTCTGTAAGAGCAAAGTGAGTCTCTTGTATGCATACATCTTTGGGCCTTGAAAAATGCATTTGCTTGGGCAGGGAATGGTGGTGCTTGTCTACCTTGAAAACCAGCTCTACAGAGGCAAGGAAGATCTCTGCGAGCTAGGAGAACACAGTGAGATGCTGTCTCAAAACAACAACAACAAAAAACCCAAAACAAAACAAGATTCCATTCATTCATTTTTTTTTTATTGGGGAACTTAATCCATGAATATTCAAGACAAATTACTGTAAGGTAAGTATTTCCTACTGAAAATTTTGTTAACTGTTTTCTGGTTCTTCTGTAAGTCTTTTAGTAATTTTTGTTTTGTGGTTAGACATGTTTTGTAGCTTTGAGTTCTTTTGATTTTCTTCTGTTTCTGGTACAGATTTTTTGCTTGTGGTTACCAATTTTGCGAGAATTATTCCAGGATGAGAACAGCCTAGTGTTGATTGCTGACATCTGTATACTTTTATCCCCCACTCCCACAGTGTAGGTTTTGATATCAGAATTCCTATCACTCTGTAATATATATCCCTTGATAACTTTAGCTGAGTCATTATTAATTTTCCCCTCTTTTAAGCCTCAGACTAGGGCTCAAATGACTTTATACACCCATTATACTTCATAATATTTTGAACACAGCTCTGAGTAAATCATGCCACTGTTTGGGCTTTTGTGGACTTCATGAGTTAACAGGTTTCTGTTTGTGCTTAAAGAATGCCTTTATCAATTTCTGTAAGCCTGGTGTGGAAATAAACTCCCCAGCTATGGACTGCTTAGAAGCATTTGTCTTCTCTCTCATTTGAGAAAGATAATTTCAATTGATAAAATATTTATGGCTAGTAGGCTTGTGTTTTTGCTTCAGCACATTGAAGATATTATCCCTCTGTCTCTGACCTGCATAGTTTCTGATGAAAAATCTGTTGCTGATTAAACTGTTGACTTTTTATGTAGTGTTTTCTTATCTCTTTCTGTTCACAGCTTTTTTCCTTTGACTTTGACCTTTTTCTCTCCTTCCTTCCTTCCCTCCCTCCGTGTATGTGTGTGTGTGTGCGTGTGCATGAGAGAGTGAGAATGTGTGTATGTGATGCCAGACATCAGTATCAGGTAGCTTTCTTAGTCATGGTTCACCAACTTGGTTTTCTTCTTATTTGGCTTGAGACAGGGTTTCTCTCTGTATAGCCCTGGCTGTTCTGGGACTCACTCTGTAGGTCAGGCTGGCCTTGAACTCAGAGACCTACCTACCTACCTCTGCCTCCCGAGTGCTGGGATTAAAAGTGCGCACCACTGCGCTTGGCCATGTTAGTTTCTGAAACAGGTCTCAATGAGCCTGGCCTGATTAGCCAGTTCTTAGGCTATAGAGGGCCTCTTGTTCCTGCCTCCCCAGCACAGGGATTACAGATGTATGCCGCCATGCCTGGCTTTTTACAGGGGTGCTTGAGACCTGAACAAAAAATCCTCATGCTTGTGAGGCAAACATTTACTAAGCAAACCACGTCCCTACTTCCTTCCTGGCTTTGATTTATAACAGTTAGAATGTTCTAGGCCTTGGTGAACTATCTTTTGGGATCTCTGTGCTTCTTGTGTATCTTGGTATCACTCTTTAGATTAGGGGAACGCAGGTCCTTGCCTTCTTCTTCTCAACTGTTTATTGAATGTTCTCATTCATTCTCTTCTTCCTTCCTTCCCTCCCTCTCTCTTCAGCCTCTTTCTATTTTTTCATGTATTTCCCAACATTTGTTTTAATGTTTTTGTTTGTATATTTCTGCAGCTCACTGACCTTCTTGAAGAGAATTTTCAGACCCTTTTCTTTAGGTCGACTGTGGGAGCTTTGCTAGTTTCTTTTGTGGGTGGCATTGATTTCCTGAGAGTCTGTAACCTTGCATCCTTGTATTGGTACCTGAAAGCATGAGAAAACAGCCCTCTTCTAAGCAACTTTATTTGCTTGCTTGCTTGCTTGCTTTATTTATTTATTTATTTATTTATTTATTTATTTATTTATTTATTTATTTATTTATTTATTTATATTTTTTGAGACAGGGTTTCTCTGTGTAGCCTTGGCTGTCCTGGACTTGCTTTGTAGACCACTCTGGCCTTAAACTCACAGAGATCAGCCTGCCTCTGCCTCCCTGAGTGCTGGGATTACAGGTGTGTGTAACCGCACCTGGCTTCCTAAGCAACTCTTCAGAAATATCCAGGCTGGAAACACACCAGTTCAAATATGTGGCATAATCCAAATTTGAATCCATAATTCAAATATCGGGCATAATCCAAAATGACAATTTTTGGACATAGTTGAGAGAAGGGTTTTGTGTTTCATAGCCAAGCCCCTCAGAGGATACTGTTGGGATGCCATCTAGAATCGGGGTTGGGAAGTCATCCAGAACAAGGGCTGGAAGGGAGCTTAGATAGATCAGAAACCAAGGTACTCAGAGCTTGAAGGTTGGCCCCGGTCACAGCAGCAAGGCAATCACTGATGGCTTTAGCATGCAGCTGAAGTAGATGGTCATTAGAAAATCTGGTGCTTTGTGAAACGTGAGGCTCTGAGTCCTTGAGGCTGGTTTAAACGCATCCTCCTAATTGCTATGTAATCAATGCATTCTTGATGAAAGCAATCACTTTCCAGACATTAGGCCTGCTTGAGCCTGGGGACCTGGCAATCATGTGCTGGGCTCCCTCCTGATACCAGACACTGGTCAATCTGACAACCCTGGAGCCCCTGAAAGCCTACTGACCAAACTTCCAAATTTCGTTTGGGGGATTAGCCCAGGCTTTGGAATTCTCTTAAAATTCCAGCTTTGCTACTTGGTATCTGTGTGAAAATAAATACAGTCTCTCGAAATTTCTGTAAAAATGTGCGTAAGGTTAAGTGATGTCAGATGCTTGAAAAGAACGGTTAGCCTTAGAATGGTACTTACTTACATGAAGCTTCATCAGACGCTAGTTTCCATTCTTTCCTCTCAAAACTACAGCTACAGAGTCTGACTCGCTCCCAAGAGCAGGATTTACCTTCCTCTCTCTTTGCCTAGTTCAAAGCAGTTATTTTTTTTTTCTTTTTCTGCTTTTGTGTGTGGTGTCTATGTACACACACGTGTGCATTGTTTGTGGTCACACCCATGTAAAAGTGTGTGTCTCGTGGGCTGGGGGTTGATGGCGGGAATCATACCCGATGGCTCTTCAGCCTTCTTTAGTGAGAGGGTCTCTCAATCAAATCCAGAGCTCAGCAACATGGTACACTCACTAACTGCTTTGCTCTGGAGATCCTTTGCTCTGCCTTCTGAGGCTGGAATTATGGATGATAAGCTGCCCCAGCCACCATTTATGTGTTTTCCTGGGTATCTGAACTCCAGTACTCACGGCTCAGCAAATGTTTTAACCACTGAGTAACCTCCCAGACCCCAAATCAGATCCATCCATCCATCCATTTTTGGTTTTTCAAGACAGGGTTTCTCTGTATAACCTTAGCTGTCCTGGAACTAGCTCTGTAGACCAGGCTGGGCTTGGTCTCATAGAAATCTGCCTGTCTCTGCCTCCTGAGTGCTAAGATTAAACACATGCTCTACCACAGCCTGGCTACCAGCTTTATTTTTTTAAATGTATAATTCCTTCGGTTAGAAAACAAAATAATGTATCAATTTAGGGTACCTATATATGCTATATTGTAATTTTACTTGCACCTTATTTCAGGTGGTTTGTCTAGATGTTAGTTTTAATGTGGCTTCCATAGATCAATAGACTGAAATGTGACCAAGAAATGAGGACAAAGAGGCTAGTTGGTCTAGTTTGGAAGCAGTTTTAATGGAGATGAAAATGTTTTATCAACTCAACACAGGTACCCCCAAAATACAAATCAAAATATCCTCTTCAGCTGCATAGCAAATATGATCTAAGAATTTAACATCATTATCTGATCACAAGCGTAAATAGAAGTTCACCATAAATAAATGTAAATTCATTGTACAAAAATCCCCAACAACTCTTAATACAAATATGGTACACATTTGACAGTTTCTGAAACAGAATTCTTTTTAAAACATTTTAAAATCTAAGCTTTTTTTTTCTTGATTTTTAAATACATTAAAAAAATCAAAAAGGGGGGTAGGGACAAGGAGAGCTAGAGAGGAAAGAACATTGAAGTTGTCCAGTGTCCACAGGCAAGTGCTGAAGAAATGAAATCTCTGTCCTCGGAGTGAGGACCTCAATTTATTGGGATCAACTCTCCTGAGGAGAATGTGACTCTTCCCACAGGGTCAACTGTTGGGGGTCAGGAGTGCAGGGTGGGAGGGATGAGTTGCCAGAAAGGCAGTCTTACCAAGCGAATGGCGCAAATCTCTAGAGTGTAAAATGAAGTGCTATTCCCCACCAGGGCCAAAGATTTGAAATCTGCCTCTGGGGTACATCTATGGTCATCAAAGGAGAGAAACAATCAGACTAGGAATTAATAGTGCCAGACAGGAAGGCTGGCCAGCTTCCATTTCAAACCACATCCCTAAACTACAAATGGCTCCTATTCTTGCTCAGAGAGACCTCAATGCCCAGAGCTAGTGAAGGGGTCCAATCGACAGCTGGGCTCTGAGTCTGTGATATGCAGGATAGCAACGGGAAAGATTCAGATCTTCTGGCCGTATTCCCAGAGATTCAGACTTGGTGTCCGGGAATGAATACTCAAGTTTCTCAAGTTCTCAAGATCCTCAAGAGTTATAATTTCCATGACCACACTGGAGTATGTGGCCACGTCTCTCTCTCAAAGGCACTGGACATGCATATCTCCTCTGTTCCCTGTGTGGTTAAAAATGGTGATAGATGTCAGTCACCTTCCTGGGGGCCGGGATGGTTAGTTCTCCGTTTTCTCTCTTACTCCCAGGCTAGAAAAGGAGTATCTCTCATCCCCTTCCTATGTTTTGGGGGCTCAGGGCTATGGCTTCCCTCTGCAGGTCGAAAGACTAGCTCTGGACAGAGCCATGGGCACCTCCTTAAAGATCTGCTATACATGGAGATTCTACAGCCGTGTTTGATTTAGCGTGGAATGCAGAAGTCAATGCACCCCTGTGAGAGAATCTACACCCCAGCACTGAGCCTGGGCAAAAGGAAGAGACCAGGAAGTTGAGAGCAAAAGAGTTGAATGGTTCAAGAATCTTTTAGCAGCTGACATGATGAAAATTCCAGTTTGCTCAAAGGTGTGTGTGTGTGTGTGTGTGTGTGCATGCATGCATGCCCATGCCCATGCCCAAGCCCACGCTCAGGATTGAAAGCTGGTTGACAAAGATTTTTCCTCCTTGCCTCCCTGTCTCCAAGATATCTTAGCCGTCTGTTGAAGTAAGCCTGTAAAGTCTTCTTTTTTTTATGTGTGTGTGTGGGGGATATTCTTCTGGATAAGGGCCTGTGTTAAGCAGTCATCAGTTTGGTCTCTGCCTAATGCTGTGTAGTGCCATGGCCAACACGTCCATTTCCATGTGGTCCAGTGCTAAGCACCTGTGTGTGGAACAGGAGTGCCTCATCTCCCCCCACCCCCCTAAGGTCTAACATCTCTCCTTTGGGAGCTGGAGTTTTGGCCCGTGCTGACAGATATTGCTTCCACATGGTAGGCCTGGTCCTTTTCTTCACCTTGTTCCACTCGGTGGGATATGGTTTCAAGAGCATTATTTTCTTCTTTCTAGGACTGTTCTGCAAGGAGGCACTAGGGTGGGCCTGCGGGAGACTGTAAAAGGTCCTGGTCAATATCATCTATTATCCTAACAGATTAAAACCTCTTCCTGGTTCACCAAGGGTCAAACCTTGATGGTGGAATCCCTAACATCTAGCACATGAAGCAATGTGATCAGGGAACTGGAGGGGGAACCCCGAAGACGGGCCCAGTAAGCTGAGGCACATGACTGGGTCAGGCTCATTTCTCTGCTATGGCTACAGTCTTCTCTTAAGATTACAGTGCTGGACCAAACACAGATACTGGGTAGGAGGTAAGGATGTTGGGGAGTGGTCTTGGGAAGCAATCACAGATGGGGTAGGCAGCTGCAGGATGGAAACAGTAGCTCTTAGATACAGTTAAGGTAGGAAACAAAAGAAGAAGAAAGCACACACCGTCCTGTGTTTTCGTTGTTTTTCGTTTACACTATGGAAAACCCACCATGGAGATATCATGGGAGAACATGCAGGAACCCAGCCCTTGGGAGTGGTGCAGATGTGTCGGGGAAGTTTTCTTTTCTTTCCAGGCCCGTCCCATACACTGTTAGCTGGACCTGCAGTAGGCTGACTGCTGTGTTCTCTCTCCTGCTTCTCCTCCTCCTCCAGGTTGAAGGTCTGCAGGACTTTCTGCCTAGCAGGTGGTAGCCAGCGACTGGTGGATCGGGGGCTGGAAACAGCGCACGTGCTCCACAGTGGAGCTGTCTGTCTCCACGGACTTCATGTACTTGTTCAGGATGGCAAAAACCTCATTGTTCAAGATCTGGTACTTCCTGATGCGGTCAGCCATCTTCTTCAGGGGCTGTAGAAGGATGAGGATGCTCAGGTTAGAGGGGGAGTAAAGGGAGAGGTGGAGAAGGGGACTGGGACCAGGTTCTTGATGTTTCAGTGGTCATACTTCTCTTGTCTTTAAAGGGTTCCATGCTTCCTGAATACAATGCTGAAGGTTACTGATAACCATTGCAAGTTTCCAGGTTTACAGTGAACCTATCATATTCAAAACAGCACAGGCTCATTGTGAAGAATGAGATAGAACTCGAGGGTAGATACAAAATGTGTTGATCAAAAGGCTCTGAACAGAATGACAAGACCTTCTGAAGCATGTGTATGTCAGGGGCAACCTTTCCAACAAATGCTGCGAAGACTGGCGACCTACATGCAGAGGAATGTGAGACCCTAGTTTACATACTGTATCCAAGAATAAGCTGGAAATGGACAAAAGGCTCCAACATGAGTCGAGCTCTGAAATACGTAGAAGAAAGCTCAGGAGTACATCTTCATGATGTTGGATTTGGCCATGACACCAGAGTCACCACCAGCGAATGCAGAGTGAAATGAAGGTTTCTGTACGTTAAAAGATACCATCAATGGAATGAAAGGAAGGAAGTATATGTGAAATAGGTAAGAAGTTATTATTCTGAATGCATAAAGCGCTATATAATCCAGGGCCAGGAAGATGGCTCAATGGGAAACAGTGCTTGTCTGCCGTTCAATCCCCAGACCCACATTTTGGGAAGAGAGAACTGACTCCAGTAAGTTGACCTCTGACCTCTGCTTTGGTTGGCATGTTTCTCCAAACATAGACATGCACACAAAGGGAGTAAAAATGTGAAAAAACTAAGCAGTGATTAAAATTTGGAGAAAAGACTTAAAGACACTTCTCTATAGAAAATGTGCAAAGACCCAATAATATACGGAGCTTTATATTCTTGGATGTTATTCTTTGGTGTTAATGGTGAGTCCATCAGGGAAAACAGTATGGCTGTTCCTCAAGAAACTGAAAAGAATTATTAAGTGGCCCAGCATTTAGACTTCTGTGTGTATATTAAAAAAGAAAACAAACAAACCTGAAAGGAGAGACTCAGCTGCCTAGGATACCTAAGTTCATAGTTCTGTTACTATTCCTAGTCGCTCACAGTGAAGGCAAGGCAAGGGGCCATGGATTGTGCTTTTGCATAAGATGAAATACTAGTTAACTATAAAATTATAAAATAATGGGATTCTAACACACTGTAACATGGATAAGCCTTTTGAAATAAGCCAGTCACAAGTCAACAGAACTGTTACTCCCCTTACATATCAGGTACACAGATTCCATAGATTCATAGAGACAGAAAGAAAAATGGTGGCTGCCAGGAACTGGGGAGTTATTTAAATGGACGCGGAGCTTCAGGAGAAAGTGAAAACATGTGGGGGCATGACGATAAAGGTTGTATGACACTGTGAGGATGTCTCAATAACACTGAAATGGATACTAGGAAACGGTTACTTAGAATAACTACAACTCTTAACACCCTTTTTTTGTGAGGTGGCTTCTGTTTCCTCTCTTCCGATCCCTGGCCATCTCTTTTTGTGCTGGGCCAGCCAGACCAACCTCCCTTAAGGCTGCAACCCTTTAAGACTGTTCCTTATGCTGTGGTGACCCCCAACCATAAAACTATTTTGTTGCTACATCATAACTGTGGTTTTGCTACTGCTATGAATCATAATGTAAATATCTGATGTGCAGGATATCTGGTATATAATCCCTGTGAAAAACATCATGCATCTTCAGGGGTCGTGACCCACACAGGTTGAGAACCCCTGTGCTAGACACTCACCTCTGTGCCTCCCTGCTGTGGGGTGGCTGCTCCCTGTGTCTGGCATCTATCCAGGCCACCTGTCCCCCTGTATTTCAGGCTATCCTCCCCAATCCCCACCCCTATGAAGACCTCTGACCTTTCCCCTATCACTGCTGTTTAGCTTAAGGGCTCTGTTTTCTTACAGTACCCATACCCTCCTGGGACCTGCCAAACCTGTAGTGTTTAGTGTGCTTGGCAATGGTGGCCAGCACCAACAGGGTCTGCTTGGGACAGGGAAGGGACATTTGAGGCCAGGCTTGCTTTTCAGGGTTACCCAATCTATCATAGTATGTTACAGACAGGCCTTCCCCAAGCAGGTCCCCGATTCTGAGTGTCTGCGTGCAGACCTCACCCTCCATTAAGTATATAACTCTCTTCCTTCCTGAAGGTAGCCTGTTGCCAGGCCCCGCTGCCCAGGCTGGCCACATCTGCTTACCACGTTCTTGATGATTTCATCCTTCCCGTCCTGCCTCTGCACCTTCAACAGATGGTAGCAGAAATCAAACAGGTCAAAACGTCGCTGCTGGCCCAGCAAGACGATGATGGAGCAGCCAGCCCAGTTCAAGCCATCACCAAAGCACTGCCTGGTGTGGGGGAAAGAAAAGGTGAGAAGCAGAGGGGAAATGTCCTCCCCAAAGCCCGCAGCACAGCGCCTGAGCGGGCCTGCCGGCAGTTATGACCCTTCCTTTATAAAGTAGGTACAAGGACATCCCTGAGGGTGGTTGCAGTGATAACAGCTGGTCAATGAGCTTCCAGGCATCCTCCTGTCTCAGCCGCTGGAGTACCAGGATGACAGGTGCATATTGCTTCACTTGGCCGTTTTTGAAATGTGTATTTTTAATCACGTGTCTGTGTATGGATGTGCCCACATGAAGCAAAGGCCTGTCTTAACGGGTCCTTCCAGAGCTGGACTTTGCGGGCTGCTGTGAGCCCTCTAACACAGGTACTGCGATCTCAATTCGCGCCCTCTGCAATGGCAGTACAGTGCTCCTAACCACTGAGCTGTCTTTCCAGCTCTTCCCCTGGCTTCTGGTCCTTAAGGCTTGCAATGAGCCATCTCAACTCTAATCAGCCTTTGAGACTCACATGGCTAGTCACCCGTGGCCAGTCAGGAGGCTGTGTTGGCTGCCTGGGGTTAAGAGCAGACAAGCAGGGATCGGGTAGGTACAACTCATATCAGAGAGTCCTTGGGGCTCTCAATTCCCAAGAGACACATGGCTGACAAGAGGGCCATCCTATATCACTTACTTTAAGTAGCAGACCAGCTTGCCCTGAACAGGTTCCCTGCTCCGCTCTCACCGGGCTGGAAGGACACAGCCCTCACAGCTGTGGCCTTTCTCTTCCCATCCCAGCACTAACTTCCGCAGGGGTCCCTGATCAGCCCCTCCCCACCCGTTCCTTCCCTGCTTTTAGTCCCAAAAGGACCGGCTAGTCACCTCTGCCACGGCCCCCTCAGCATGAAGCTAGATGGGTGCAAGAAGGAGACTCTGTGCCTCTTGTCTCTGGTGTCAGGACTGAGTGATCCGAAAAGCTCCTCATTTCCCAAGAGTAGAGTTTTTGCAGGGGTGAGAAATGGTGAGGGGCCAGAAGGCTGATACTCATCAGGATCTTTCTTGCCTTTCTTTATTGAGCCCCGATTCTGCGGACAGCCCTTTACTGATTTTCCCGGACCATCCACTCCCCTTCACAGACCCGCATCCCAGATACCGTCACAGGATCAGTTCTAGTCTGAGAGTTCAGATCTGACAACTCAACCCAGGCTCCATTCTCTGCTGTCTGTACCCTACCCTTGATTCTAACCAGGCCCAGGCGACACCTTGACATATGTGCTTCTATAATCTGGGTGGACCCTTTAACCTCGGGAGGCCAAGAACAGTCCACCGTTGCCATGCCTAGCACCAGCACTGGCACTGATATGCTTAGAATCACTGTTGTACCGCTTCAACCCCTGTTCCCTTTTCTGGCTGGTCCCAGGCATCCCAGTGCTGAGGGAAGGGGAGAGGATGCACTCACTCAGCTGTGAACTCGTTGGTCCCCACAGGGATGCAGTAGACAAACTGCATGGCGCTCCACAGCCGGTGGAACTCAACACACTCATCCACGTGCATGACGCCATTGGTGGGCGGCGGACCCCTCCAGATGGGGTCCTGCAGGTAGCTCCTAATTCGGGTGAGGATGACCTCGAACATGGACAGGCCACAGCAGAGTCGTTCCTTAGTCAGCAGGTCACCTTCCCGGGCGATGGCGATTTGCTGGGATGGGAAGGGCACATAAGCATTGCATCCGCATCTGAGATCCCGCCTGCCCCACTTCCACCCGTGCTGGCCACATCTAGAACTTGCTCGCTAGGAGGACTGCCCAGAACAGGGCACTAAGGATAAGAACTTGAGGGCACGGAAGCCTTATGGTAACTGTCACTCATGGCAAATAAAATCCAGGCGCCATCAATAGAAGAGTGATCATAAAAAAAATTATCTGACCACATACTGGACTCAAAGTCTGGTTAGGACTGAGGAGATAGATGGCTCAGTGCAAGTACAAGGCCCTAAGTTCTGTCCTCCAGAGCCCATATTAATAATCCAGGCATGGCATATGTGCCTGCAATTGAGGCACCAGAGAGGCCAGGATGGCTAATTAGGTACACAGAAGCGGAAGTGGTCCTGTCAGTTCTACAATGTAACACAACTAGAGTATGTGGCACACCAGGCTCACAACGAGTGGTGACTCTGTCCGATTCTATGGGTACATCATTATTTCTATTTCACAGATGAGGAAGCCGAGGCTTAGAGGTGCAGCCCAGGAAGGCATAAAACTTGGATTCTGCTCAACGAAGCTTAGCTCTACAAGTGAAATTATGAAACGAGTTGAGTAAGATGGCGAATCCTCTCAAACACCAGTACAACGCCACAAGATGAACATCATATACGTGTGCTTGTGAGTGTGGGTGCATGTAGAAACATTTAGGAGTCAAGATAGTTGTGGGTACAGATGGGCTGGGGGAAATGGGTAAGCTTTTCACTTTTAAAATAGTTTTGTACCATGGAATGTGCTAGAAAAAACGTATGTCACTGTTTTAAAATTTGCCACTGCCTTCAGAGAATTATTTTCTCTAGCTGAAAACCCGTCTTTGACAACGGCGCATGGCCTCGACTAGTAATTCAAACAAGCTTCTCATCTGGTCCTGGCTACTGCGCGTCGAGCAATCAGACAGGCAGACAGGCAGACAGGCACATCAAACACATGACCGCGTCTCACAACTGTCTGTGCTGGGTTGAAAACATCTAAGAGCAAAGGCGCTGAAAGCCATCTGCAAGGCACATATTAAAATCTAAGGTCAGAGTCAGGTCTTTTCGTCTGGGAACAAAGCTAAAGAAAGCTGGCTTCTGAGACAGCCAGACCCACAGGACACACATGAGATCAGCTCCCTGTGGGAGGAAGGGTTCTGGGGGGGAGGGCCCTTCCACAGGGGGCTGGAAGGGACCACCTGCCCTCCCCCTCAAAGCTCTCTCCCTTGGAGACTTTCCCATCCCCCGACAAAAGAGGGAGGCCTCTAAGTAAATCCAGGGAAGGAAATAAATCAGGAAGTAGAACCTGTGATGAACATGGGTCATGAGTTGAGTGTAGTTGTCATGACAACTACAAAGTGAAAAAGCTTAAAAAGAAAATGAGTCGGAAAAGACCTGGTGGATATGTGTTTGAAACAGAGTGCACTCTGATTCATGCAGAATCAACTCGATTCCACAGGCAGACACAGTTCACAACACAGGAGAGCACTCAAGCTGCCACAGGCATCTAGAAAAAGCACTTAGGACATCATAGGCTCGGCCTGTGATTCTCCTCATTTGTGGTTACTCTGTTCTGCTCAGCTCTCCACATGTGAAGAACATGGTACCTGGAGATGCTCAGTAAATAAAAGGCCCATGTCTGTTCTCCTCAGACATGAGGGACTTCTAGTATTCTAATTAGTCTGTTGTCTGATTATTCTGATTCAGGCAGCATCTGAGAATCCTGGTTTGGGGGTGGGTGAGTAGAAACACTGGCAAATGACTTTTAATAAAACCTGTGGTTTGACTTGCAGCTCCCCATTTACTAGCCAATGAAAGCAGCCTCAACTCTTTCTCTGAAGTGTTCACTCTTCTATTTCTTTCTGTGAACCACAAAAGCAGTAAGCATTCCCTGGGTAAAATCTGGGGGAAAAAACTTAACAAACATATAAGAAAGACACTGCTCCATTTATCCCATTACCCAGAGATGAGATTTCTTAAAATACAGATATATAAAGATTATGAATATGTACACATGTATGTCTATAGACAATCTATATTATGTTTCTCACTTTTTAAAAACTCATTTCCATAATACATTCAGTGGCGTGGTTTTTAGATTGCTATCCAAAAACAGCCTCCGACAAGATGTATTTAGTTCTCTACCCTTGCTGGTTATTTTAAATTGTTCATGGATCTTCAATGTTGGGGACAATTCTAAAGCAATTGCCTGTGGACACGGCATTTGGTGAGCATTGACTCCTGTCCTGTTGTTGGGTAAATCTCTAGTCTTAATGGTTGTGAGAGAATGTAAATACTTTAAAAGGTTCTGCTAGCTGGATGGTGGTGGCTCACACCTTTAATCCCAGCACTTTGGAGGCAGAGGCAGGTGGATCTCTGTGAGTTTGAGGATAGCCTGGTCTACAGGATGGAGTTCCAGGACAGCCAAGGCTACACAGAGAAACTCTGTCTCAAAAACCCAACAAAACAAAACAAAATCCAAAGTGTTTTGCTACACAATAGTGAATGAGCTTCAAGGATGCTGACCAGATATCTTCCCAGGTGATGAGCATTTCTCCCACACTCTCACCAGTCAACGTGCTCTGAAGAAAAATGTCTTTACCAAATGGAGATGAGAAACTGCCTTGACCTTGGGGTTCACACCTCACAGATTGCTAGCAATATTGAACTTTTTCTGTTTGTCGCCATCTTTTTTAAATGTGAGTCTTGTTTTTGCCTTTTTCGGTATATCATTTTGTGTGCGCATACACGCACCTGTGCAGGTATGCCTTGCCTGTGTGAATGCATGTGGAGGTCAGAGGTCAGCTTTGGGTACCTTTATCTGATCTCTTTGCCTATTTTTTGAGACAGGATCTATCACTGAACTTGGAGCTCCCTGTATTGGCTAGACCGGCTGCCAGCAAGGCCCTGAGATCTGCCTGTCCCCTCCTCTATTGCTGGGGTGATAGGTGTGTCACCACCCCTGGCTTTTACAGGGGTGTTGGGGATCTGAACATAGGTCTTCATGCTTCCACGGGGAAAAAAAAAAAGGCCATCTAGTGCTTGATGCAAATGTGGCCAGCTTGTGGCTTGTTCTAATGTAGAAAGGATGGCGCTTAAAAGATCTTATCTATTTTCTGTTCTACACAGTGGGGGTCTTTCCCAAGCTCCCTCTCTTCTCACGGAGAACTCTGATTACATGAAATACCTGACCACATGTGCAGCTTCTCAAAATTCTTTTCTATGGCCCTTCGCATCTTTTGGAATTTTAATTTATTCATTAGCAATCAAGAAATGCAGACCCTACCACATTTTATATGCATGAGTGTGTGTGCGCGCGCGCGCGTGCACACACACGTAAATTTGCTAACTTTTCTGTACACATCAAAAAGGAGAGGCTTTCCTGCCGATTCCTGAGTAATAAGCAAAAGGTTGAGCCCTGAAAGTGCAAGTAAACTCAGACAGAAAACGGCTCCGGAGAACTATAATGACTACCTGGGAAAGAAAACAAGGCACACAATGATTTTTACCAAGTGGACCGTCAGCAAAGATCAGCTCAGTTTGTTCAGAAACAAACGCAAACGCTATACTGCTCAGGCCTCCCTGCTTTAAAGCGGCCTCAACAGTTTCCTCTTTCACTGACCCGGATACCAAACAAGATCCAGCAGGGAAGACCTAGCTGGCCAGCTTCAGGGTTCACAATTTGTTAGCTTATTTTTTTGGCCTATGGGTTGATGAAATTGTGTTTGTTACTATTTGTGTATATATGCATTTAGTCCGTGTGCACAAATGTGCATCTGGCACACATGTAGAGCTCAGAGGACATTCCTCCCTAGCATCTGAGTCTGGGGCTCAGACTCAGCCTGGTAAGCTCGGTAGCAAGTGCCTTTACCTACTGAGCCATCTTACTGGCCCCAAGTCTTATTTTTTAATTTAGTCCTCTTTCTCACTACCTACACACATTAATGGGAAACAGTGTACCTCAGTCTTACCCTACAATCTTTTCTTCATCCCTCTTTCCCACTCCCTGGTAATCTCTGGTTCTACTTTCAGGTTGACCTGAACATAATGTTAGACTACTCTTTGAGAAGCAGTTGACCTGTCAAACTGGCAAATCCTCTCTCTAACTCGGCTATGCTTTAATGCTCAGCATTGGATAAACCGAGATGTCTATCAGTCGCAAGGAAATGGTGCTCGCTCGAACGGGGAGGGAATGCACTGCCATGAGTGGAAACACTACCAAGCCCCTCAGGCTCACAGAGCTGGATTCTTGCAGGATGACACCCGGAGAGCAGTGGCAGGCACGCCACTGGCTTGGGGGATTTCTCCCTAAAAGGAAATCTTAGGAGGATTTCCTCCATTCAACCTCTGCTGCCAAAAGAGTAGGAAGACTCTCCACAGTGTTCCAGCACCCCCGCTGTGAGCCAAAGACCCAGCAGCCTCCTCTGGTTAGTCACTGCTTACAGTGAGAACCTGATGTGGGCAGCTTCTCAGTCTGACACCAGCGCAGATGGGGCGTGGCCTTATGGAGAGTGGCTACCTCTTGCCCTCTGCTGAGGTTGTGGGTTCTTCTGACCATGGTGATGAGCCCAGGGGTGGCTTTAAATCTCGAAACTTGGTAATAGTCAGTGTGGCCAGCAATACAGAGCAACTGGGTCCCCCACACAGTGTCCTGTGACTCTTGATCTCCTTCCTGCCTCCAAATAGGAGGCTCACTTAAATCAACTTGAACAGAAACAGACATTTTGGTGCCTCTCCCCCTATTTCTCTTCTGTCCTGCCTCCCTACAGAGTCCGTGAGTGCTCTGAAGGCAGGCACCCTTCCTTACCCAATTCAGTGTCTGTAGTAACTGGCACCATTTTTTAAAAGTTATTTTCTACAGGCTCAACGTGACCCCAGGCAACTTTGAAGTTATGAGAACATTACAGATAAAACTCAAATCATGTTTGAGTCTTCATCCTCCCCGTGTCTTACTCCATCTTGCTTTCAGAGGTGTGCTGGCTAGTTTATGTCAACTTGACACAAGCTAAAGTCATTTAAGACAGGAGGGAACCTCGGTTCAGAAGCTGCATTAAGACTGAGTTGTATGCACGGCTGTAGGGCATTTTCTTAATTAGTGATTGAGAGGGGAGGGCCCAACCCATTATGGAGCACATCTTCTCCACCCCTGGGCTGGTGGTTCTGGGTTCTGTAAGAAAGCAGGCTGAACAAGCCATTAAGAGCAAGCCAGTAAGCAGCGCCCCTCCATGGCCTTTGTATCAGCTCCAGCCTCCAGGTTCCTGCCCTGACTTGCTCTTAGTGATGAAGAAGGATATGGGAGTACAAGCCAAATAAATCTTTCCTCCCCAACTTGCTTCTGAAATGGTGTTTTGTCACAGCAACAGAAACCCTAACTAAGGCCACTGGGTTTGGAACATTCCAGAGATTCCAGAGGACGTTTTACTTTCACACTTTTGGAATGTGGATGTTTTTGAAAACCCTATATGAAATGTAACTTTGAATTTAAGATCTAGACACGTTGACTAAAGCACTTAGATGTAATTTTTTTTCCTTTCTATTATTATGTACTTAACATTGTCAAACCTATCAGCACAGAATGCCTACACAGAATGCCTCACACTGCCAGGCCTAACACCTCACGGGCAAACCATGTGGGCACAGCTTCTCTTGATCTTGAGCTTCTTGAGAAAGATACCCTGATGTGAAGTGTGGACTCACAGTATGTGGGGTTTTAATTTTGATAGGCAGTGTTGCAGAATTCCTGGTACCTGGCAGGGGTATGATACTGTTTCAAATAGACTTCCTTTCCTCTTTCTTAGCAGAACTCACTCTGCTGGGCGGAGAAGAAAGAAGTCAGGGCCAAGAGGAAACAAACCTCATCCCGGCCTGCTCCAGCTTTATGGTATTGGGCACACCCTACGTGCCTTTGTTTCCCTGTGTGTAAAATGAGGAGGCTGGATCTCCATTCTTGGGATCCTTTGGGCCCATAATACAGGATTTGTACCTGAGGTGTCCCCAGCCGCTCTATCAGGGGAACCAGGTGAAGTGGGGCGTACTTGGCTTCCAGGCGCTTCATCCGGACTTCCAGGCGCTCCCCCTCTGCAGAAGGGGCAAAGGAACAGAGTGAGTGTGTGATCATGGGAGGGCTTGATGCTGTCACTGTGTCCCCAAACTTGGATAGAACATGTAGAACCGTCTCCTTGGCTCTGCAGACTTTTGGTGAGAATTCATCATGAGGGATTATCTCCCTTTGAGCTTTGGTCAATAACAGAAGCATCTGTATAGTTGGAATGGTGAATTCTGTGTCACTCAGTGAGTTGAAACCGAGGCTAGACTTGAGTGACACAGTATGTCTAGCCTTGAAGGAGCAAGGCTCAAGAGTGCCATTTCCAATCACTTAATGATTTCACAGCACCCAAAACATAGTGCTCCTTCTTGCTCCTCCTTAGATGACTGCAGTCTGAGTTGACTGGGATTAGGAAGTGAGTAGACCTGAGTTTGAATCTCCAGAGGCCTCTGTAATTCTGGCACTCTATGGCAAACAGATGGGAGGTGGAGATAGGAGATTTCCTAGGAGTCTGTAGGTCAACTAGCCTGACACAGCGTCAAACAAAAAAGAGGCCGTGTTTCAGACAAACTGAGAGGTGAAGATGACACTGGAGGTTGTCTTCTGACCGCCACATGCCAATATACTTACCTATATATTTATAACAGTACATTTTTTAAAGCGAATATTAATTCAAATGCAAGAGGGCCATCACGGCTGCCGGTGGTTTCTTACCTTTAATGTAGACCCGGGGCAGGATGTTTTGGAAGGGTGCAGCATGAAGCAGATCACAGACTTCCTCCTGAGACTGCAGAGATGGGGGAGGAGAGGAAGAGAAGGCAATTTTCACATTAAATTAAAAATAGTTCCTTTCTAAAATTGTGACCCCCAGTTCTTCTGGGCCCAGTGTTCAAGCTCTGGGTATTCTTATTGGCAGTGTAACCCTACCAGTCAGTTCCTAAACCTAACTTATTGGCTTCATTGGTCTATTTATCATCACAATGAGGATAAAATCAGAATCTGGTTCAATGGGCTGTTGTGAGGACCAAGAGAATCCATAGCTTCACAGCCCACTCCCAGCTCACAAGAGCACAACACATTTTTACCATCACCTCGTACAGACTTTTCGAAGAATCGAGACCAAATGAATGACAGAGGGACCAGACAAAGCTGAAGGCTACCGGATTCTGGCTGGCTGGCGATTAGGCCTATAGGATTAAAGAAGTGAGAAAGGACACAGTTGGGGGTGGGATGGGGCAGTTGTTTCAGTTGGTGAAGTGTTTGGCCTGAGTTTGAGCCCCAGAACATATGTCAAAAGCCAAGTGTGGCTGTTTGTGCATATAATCCCATCATTGGTGAGAGACACAGGCGGATCCCTGGGACTCGCTGCATAGATAGCCCAGTCCACTATGTGGGCTGCCATATTCCAAAAATAAAGTGAACTGCTCTTGAGGAACAGCATCTGAGATATTGCCAGTGTGTGTGTGTGTGACTCTGGACAAAGGTCTGTGTCCCTGGATAACTTTTCATCACATTATACACCAACTAGAGAGAGGAGAGAAACTAGAACCTAAGTCAGACAGGTTTTGATGGAGACAAGTTACACATAAAAGCATACCCTTAATCCACAGCTGATACTGTGTCACTCAGGGAGGCAGAGGCAGGTGGATCTCTGTGAGTTTGAGGCCAGCCTGGTCTACAAATCGAGTCCAGGACAGCCAAGGCTACACAGAGAAACCCTGCCTCATAAACCTCCCCTGGCCCCTCCAAAAAAAGAAAAAAAAAAAAAAAAGAAAAAGCACACTTACAAATAAAAGGACACCTATATACCACAGTGATGAGAGGGCAAAGTTGGCTAGGGCTGACATGGTTAATAGACCTAATTAATGAGCAGCTTCTGCTTGCTGATTTCCGGACACTGCAGGGAAAGTGGCTAGAGATGGGCCCCTCATCCATGTGTCCCCCTTTCCTTTCAGTTGTGGGTACCACATGAGATGGGATCCAGGATGCATTCAAACTTAACTCTTAGGAGATACAAGGTTCAGAGAAAACTTAAGACTGTAGGGGCTGTTGGGCTTCCTCCACCCCAGATATGGATGGAAGAGCAGCAGGGAGAGGGGAATCTTGAACTATTTTCCTGAGAATTGTAGACCACTCCACATGCCTCCCATGTCCCCCTTCCAGCAGGTCACACTTTTGATTATTGCTTGGATGTTGAGTTTCTCTCTGTTCACTGATTCATCTCGCCTGCTCTCATTACTCAATAACACTCAGTGCCTTCAATTTACCAAGCCCGACTGAGATGCATAGATACTTGACTTCTTGCTGGCGTCCTCACGGGGCTATTCTCCTGACTACACCTCTAAGGCCGACCATGGCCCCTTGTCCTCTGCTTGTCCCTTGCTCACAGCATGACACATGAATCTCGTCGTCTTTGCCTCTCAAACAGCCCCTACAGTTAACCTATGTTCTTTGATCCATGTCTCTCTCGGCTCTTTCCGTATTGGCTACTATAACAATATTACCCCTTCAGCGCTGTGATAAGGTATCTGTTATTATCTTAGTCCCAGCAATAACTTATGATTAAATGCCTTCTGTAAGATAATTTATCAAGAATCACTCAAGTGGGTAAATGTTTGTTACGACACATGAATAGATGGAGCCATTTGCCCACAGGAGAGTCATCTAAGCATGAGGAGACTGCTATCCATCTAACCATTCACCCAACAGATATTTATAAAACACCAGGCTAGGTAGGTATGATGTTGAACCAGTTAGACAACATCTTTGCTCTCATGCCACCTAAATTTCTGTAAAGATTTACAAGCGCAAAGAAAAGTTCAGATAGTGATCGCTCACGAGAGGGACTGAGAAGCAGGCAAGAGTTAATTTGGGTCACTAAGAAAAATCCTTAGGGAGGATAAAAGCTGAACACAGGATGGGCATGGGGGGGGGGGGAAGCTAGCCACGCAGATTCAGGCAAGGGCATTCCAGTGCAAAGGCCGTGGCGGCCAATAAGCCAAAGTAGAGCCACAGAGAGAATCATTGTACACACTGCATGAGGTCCTAAAAGGTGGGGAGCAATGACTTTCTGTGTGGCCTTAATGGCATGGTTTAGTGTAGATTTCATTCTCAGTGTAGAGAGGAGCTGTTTAAGTTATTGCAAATACATATCACCCCGTCATCACACAGTCACACAGCCTTGTCTTTTTTACACAAAGTTCCTTTGTGCTTGGGCATGTTGCAAGAAGGCTGTCCACTGCCTGAACCCTCAAGTTCTCCTTCGTTTATGTGGCCCTCTTATGAGCCACCTGAGAGTTCATAGGAGGGAAAAGAAGGCTCTAAAAGAATAATGCAGGACCTCACTTGAAGCCCTCTCTTCCCAGAGCTTGCAAACTAGAGGACTAGGATATCTTGGAAGTGGCCATCCTTCTTGAACGCTTTCTCCTTTGCTGTACTGTTTGGCTAGGGAGGTGAGAAGACAAGTGGAGACTAGATAGCCATTTGCTAGGAGCAGGAAGGTCCCAGAGGAGGAGCTAAATGTCTAGTTGCATAATAAGGTGGCTGCACACCTTGCGTGGGAGGTAGCTGTTTGCTGTTCAGTAGCTGAGATCATTGCCACAGATAGAAGCAGCCAGTGGGCTCAGACAAAGGCCTGTGTGAAGGACAGAACAAGCTTCCATTGTGCAGCCTGGGCTGATGGCTGACTTTGCTCTCCTCTGATTAGTAGCTCAAAGCATCTGTCAAAAGCCCACCTGGCTGTTCCCCACTGGACAAGGTCCTTTCCTGGCCCACGAAGCCCACCCTCCAGTGGTCCTTAACACTTGTCCCTGGCTCTGGGGTCATGTGTGCGCCTAGCCCTGAAGCTTTGCTTTCTTCTCCTGCGCGTTCCTGAACCCACCTCTCTCCTGAACTGAGTTTCCTTTCTTCAGCTCTCAATTTCAACACCTCTCCCTGAAAGACACTTTTGGGAGACCCTCTACCGTTGACCCGACCCCACACATGCCACTGTTAAGTATCCTTTAAGAATCACGTTCTTTTCTTTTCAGAATTTGAGCTCAGTCTGTATTTTCTATTCCCCCTGACTAAGGAATACCTCCCTCTCGCTGGACTCCAACCTCGATAAAGTTGAGACAGCCTTCCTTTATATATCGTACTGTATTTTTCGCTACACAAGCACGGAGCTGGGGACACAGCAAGTGATCAATAGTTACACAGAATCAGAATAAAAGCTGAAGGCTCAGGGGCGGGGACATAGCTTAGGTGGCAGATGGTGGCCTAGTATCCTAGTGCTTGGGACGTGGAGGCAGGAGCATCAAGACTTGAAGGTCATCCTAGGCTACGTGGCTATTCTGAGGCCAATCCAGACTACAGGAGACCCTGTCTTTAATTTTTTTTTTTTTTAAAGTTAGGTGTGCAAGCATTCGAGAAGTTTGAGACATATTAGAATCTCTCTGAGTTTGGTCTTCCTATGTAGGCCTGGAACTTTCTCTCTATTAATGATAGAAATAGGTTCTCTTTGATCTGAACTATGAAATATTTTTAGCAAATGCTTCATATAACAGAATTTTCTGGTATTTTTATATTTTCTAACCTATTCTCTTTCTTTCTTTCTTTTTTTTTTTTTTTGAAAACCATATGTATAGAATCACTATATTTTCTACATCAACTATATATTACTCTGAAAACTAAACTTAGGGGGAAAATCAACTAATAATATTAAAATCAAAAGCCCTTCACATGCTGTTCCTGAGAAGGCGATGGATCCTGGCTTTGGTCAGGGAATGCTGTTTGCATAGGTGCAAGCAGCATTTGGTTTTGCCCCTATGATTAGGGGCAAATCATAGAACAAAATACAAATGAAAACAAACAAACAAATCCACACTGTTGTAATAACACAAGGGTGCTGGTGTCAGGAGCAGGAGACGGTGGCACTTTGACGCATCACCTTCTATCTCAGGGTCTTCTACGGAATAGTCACAGTACTGAACCATGCTTCTAAAAACAGCTATTGGGGTTGGTGCATTTGATTACATGGAGTGACAGAGATCTCATCTTCCCCCCCCAGACAGTCCACAGATACCATGTTAAGTTGCCATCAGGCCAAAGGTTAGCTTCTGTTAAGCGTTATGGAGAAAACAGAAGAGGCGGAAACAGCAGTGATCTCAGGGACTGAGGGTTAGGTAGGGAGAGGCCTTCTCCATCATAAACATGTCTGTATCGCTTCATTCAGTGTCACGTGTGATTAGGAGAAATGTAGGCAGAACAAGATGCAGATGGCAGAAGACATAGTCCCCAACAACCCTTGGCTGGAGCAGAGGGTCTATAACAGCACAATCACTTTGCTCTTCAGGGAAGCTGAGACAGCAGGCACTAACTGAACACTTCACTGCACACCAATACATCTAGGTGCTTCCTGCTGGTTATCTTCGGCGGCTTTCAAAATCTCAATGGCATAGGTCTCACTGTCGTCATTCCGTGGGGGAGGCTACCGAGGCCCTTGATAATACTGGCCTCCTGGCTCGGTCCACAGAGGTGTTAAGCAGTCAGCCTGGCACTGAGACCCAGGCCACCTCCCTTCACCACCCACAGCTGTGTGGCAGTCCACAGAACCAAAGCTCAGACAATACCATTGTGTGCCTCCAAGAAAGCCCTTGTTGAAACTTAATCATCCGTCTTCTGTTAAGGGTGTCTGGAGGTGATTAACCTACTAGAGATGAACGAGGTAATGTGTCACCTAGAGAGATCGTGTCTCTTTGCCATATGATCCCTCTAGGTCACCTCGGAACCACAGGGTCCTACCAGCAAAAGACAGCAGGAGCTACGACCCCTCTACCTTGCGCCTCCTGACTTCCAGAACTGTAAGGATTTACAAACTACCAGCTTCGGATATTCAGAAAGGCAGCTAAAACCCAGCCGAGGACAAGAAGCCAAAGCCAGAAAGACCGGTCTCCACACGCACACATATAAAACTTCCCTTAAACTTACAGAGGACTAGTATTTTCACAGACAGTTAAAGAAGAACAGGGAGGTGGCTTGCTGGGTCAACTGTTTGCTGAACTAGAATGAGGACCCGAATTCGACCCCTAGCACCCTTGTAGATAGGCCAGGAATGGCAGGGTGCACCTGGAACCCCACTGCTGAGAAGGTGGAGGCAGGGGGACACCTGGGGCTTGCTGGCCGGCCAGCCTAGTTCGATTGGTGAGGTTTGGGCCAGTGAGAGACCCTGTGTTCACACGGGTGCACCCATCCTTCCGCCGACCACTACAAAGTGGACAAGTCTTAAGCCACCATCTGGTCAAATAAGCAGGAAATTATCGATGTCTCTCTTCCCAGAAGTAACCTCTATCCTGAATTTGTGTAAATACCGTCTTTACAGGCAACCCATTTTCATAGGTCTGCTGATGCGATTCAAAAGCACTGCATCCCTCATGTGGTATCTACCTCCCAAATCCTCCTCCCCAACGTTCACAAAGTCCCCTAGCCAGTCTTACCCATCCCCCAAAGCTCCCCGTTCAACTTCGGCCTTCTAGATCAGCGGTTCTCAACCTTCCTAGTGCTGCGACCCCTTAATACAGTTCTGCATGCCGTGGTGACCCTGACCATAAAGTTCTATTTGGTGCTATTTCAGAACTGTAATTCTGCAATTGTTATGGGTCATCACGCGGATATGTGTTTCCCGATGGTTTTAGGCAACCCCTGTGAAAGGGTCATCTGACCCCCAAACGAGGGTCATGGCCCACAGGTTGAAAACCATTGCTCCAGGAGCCTCCTAAGTCCCTCCGGAACACACTGTGTTGTCTTTTCAAAATGGAAAACTGCTCCCATTTCTTCAGGGCCCACACTGAATAAAGCTGCATATTCTGATGCAAAACCGACCAGTGACTCCTGCGACCAATGACTCCTGCAGTTACTGACCAAGAGAGACTCTTCTCAGAGGGCCTACGTGCCTGGGACTGGAATTTCGTATGACATGAGAGGTCTGTGAGAAGAATGTCCTGTACAGGGGTATAATACTATCTAGAGCTAGAAACAAGGTTCCACACATTGACCTCCAGGATGGAGGCTGGGCAGGGAGAATTTAAGTCTTCCGTTCACACAGTAGTAAGGACAGACTATTTTCCAGGCTCTGCAAGGTACGTAGAAGGACATGGCAGTCCTTCCAAGTCCAATGGAGGAAACAAGCAAGTGGGGAATTCCACAGGTGCTCTGTTGGTGTGTGCAGGAGGGCCAATGAAGGTCGGGCCATCTCAAAACAGGGGAAAGTCACTAACAGAATTTAGACACACTACTAGATCCCGGAAGAGGTGAGCGTGGGTTGGGTTGTGGTGATGGTGACGGTGGCAACATGATGACAAGCTGGTGGATGTCCAGGGCAGTAGGATCTGGCCCTGCTTTGATGCAGACCTGCAATGAGTGTGCCTCAGTTTATCTAGCCACTCAGCAGATATGGCTGAATGTGGCTACACTGTATAGCAGAGGAAGGGGGGCGGGGAGATGAGAGGAGGCTGGGGGAGGCCTCGTGGGTCAGAGCTGAGAGTCTGAATTCCAGTACAATGGGAAACCACCTGGCAGTTTTAAGGGAGAGCAACACAACTTGTCATAATTGTATGCCGATTCTTTTGATGTCCCACGGAGAAACTGGCTGAGTCATTCTCTGCCCTACCAGTCAACTTTACCTACCTACCTCACTCTTTCTTGGTTTATCAAGACTGAGTCTCATGTAGCTAAGGCTGGCCTTGAATTCTGAATTCTTCTGCAGCTGCTTCCCAAGTGCCAGGATTACAGGTGTGTGCCGCCACACCTGGCTCAGAAAAATCCACCTTTTGGCCTGTTCCTGCCTCAGCTCTATCGTGAAAAGGAGTGGCCCTTACAGAAGTCAGGTCTGATATAATTTCCCCACATTGAGCACAGTGAGAAAGAAGTACGATTTTTCTTCTCCTAAAAGGCCCTGAGATGGAAGGCAAGTCCTTTAGCTGTGACCAGCGGGAGAAAGGAGGCCAACAGGATCACCTGCAGGTCCCACGTGACCTCTTTCTAATCCGGACTGAACAACTTCCCAGGCACACAGAATTTTCTGGATCTTAAACTGACACTTCCTGGTGGAGAATCAAATAGAGCAGTGGCACTAGCCGTGGCCCTGGTTTTATAAACAAGATGGAAAAAGCAGCTCTGGGGCATGCCTCGTCAACGAAGAGCTTCCCACGTAGTGGAGGTGGCTGGAAGAGACGCACATTTTTCGTAACCTCGCGCCTTCCTGGTGTGTTGTAACCATCTATGACTTCTTTCCCTAACTTTTTTGACTCCTGCTTGGTTTTCTTTCCCCTCCTCCAACTCTGCATGATGACTAGCTTTAGACTTTCCATGGGAAGTCCTGGCGGCTATTCTGTCACAGTGGCTGTAACTGTTCTGAACCAGGTAAGAGGACACTAGATGCACTGAGTCCCTTCAGCCCTCCCGGGCTCTCCTCAAAGCCAGGCCACACTGCTGCCTTCAATAGCGAGCACTGAGATCAGCTGAAAGTAAAACTTCTCAACAACACGGAATATGCAACCAGAGTCTCAATTGTTCATAAAACAGTTTTATAGCTTTTTTTTTTTTTTTTTTTTTTTTTTTTTTTTTTTACCATGAAGAATTAAAGTCTTGTGTGTGTGTGTGTGCATGTGTCTTCGTGTGCGTGAGGGCGCCTGGGTGGAGGTAAGGCGGCAATGTGTGTGCGTGTGTATTCACGTGTGTGACGGTACATGTGTAGAGGTCAGAAGACCGCCTCAGAGGTTGGTTTTCACTTTCTAGCCTTACACGAGCTTTTGTTGGCTGCTGCACACACCCGGCTGGCTGGTCCCGTAAGCTTCCGGGGATCCTCTTGTTTCTGCCTCCCATCTCACTGTGGGACTATTGCATCTGGGCTCTGGGGATCTGAACTCAGGTCTTCATACTCACCCTACAAGTACCTTCTCTACAGACCCATCTCCTCAGCACCACCCCCCACACCCACACCCCAGGCTGAGTTTTCTAGAGTGAGAAGCCACTTTACTAAGAGAAATGCTAACACCAGGAGGGGGGGCCAAAGCCTGAACAGCAGAGTTGGGAAGCGTGAGAGTTTGAGGCCAGCCCTGCTTATACTGCCATACGACCCCTGTCTCAGAGGAAAAAGCTTCAGCGTCACCTCATTTGGGGACTGCGGTGTGAGCAAGCTGCCTCTGCAGCAGTTGCTCAGGGTGGAACTGACGAGTAAAACCGCTTTTTTGTACCATCTGCACGGACCAAGTGCCATGCCGACGTTTATTATTCCTGTGACGCCCGCTAACGTATTTTGGTGAGAGGTGCAGTGACAGGAGAGCTAATAGGACCCAGGCCCACCACACCGTTATTCGTTGTCAGCAGAATTATGTGAAAGCGAATGGGCTTTTGGAGCCAATGTCCAAAAATGATTTACTGTAAGGAGCCCGCATCAAAAGTCTTCAAAGGTTCTGTATGTTAATTTCAGGCTGCTCTTTGCTTTAACATTTTCTTTTACTATTGCACTTCGTTTAAAATTGAGAGGACTTCCGCCAAACTCCAAAACCCAATTTGCTGCGTTTCTGAGGCCAGGGGCTTGGCTTCTCTCGGCTAAAGGGTACTACAAAGATCCACTGTGCTTATATTAAAAAAGACTGTGTGATCCTAATGATGTCAGACTTATGTGAAAGATGGCAATTGACTCTATTAAGCTCTGCACTTGGGGGAAAAAAAAAAGACCATTTTCAGACTAGAATCAGCAGCCTAATCTCAAGAGTGTTTTCTTAAGTAACATCTGGCTTTGAGTATTAAGGCAGTAAAAAGATAAATTCCGCTCATGTATTAGGTGTCTGTCTTTGTCAAGTGTCCTAGAAGAACTGACTTACCAATAAGGCTAAGAACCTCCCCCTACCCCCATCTGGACTCTGGCTTTCTGGTATGAAGGGGGCTCAGGGCCAGGCCTAGCCAGCAAGCTCAAGCTCTAAACATTCCCTTATATGGACACATGTGTTATTTCTGTGAGTGTTTCCTGAAGGGCCCATGGAGCAGGCCAGAGATCAGGCTTCCCACACCCACCATGACCCTCTGCATGGAAAGTATAAGCAGGGGTTTCCGTCCTCATTTGAGTCTCTATTTGCTGAGAGAAGCCCACCCGGGAAGCGCCAAGTCTGTTTCTGCTGCACAGGCTTCCCTGAGTCCCAAGCAGCTCTCTGCTGTGAAAGCCAGATAAATCTGCATTTTGTTGCTCTCCCCTCCAGGGTGGGCTGCAACCTGAGCGCTGTTTCCTCTTCTGAGTAATGCCATAGATAACATGCCCCTTCCCCCTCCCCCATACATTCGGCTGTCAAGGGAATAAGAAAATTGTCAACATGGATCAGATCCATATCTGATCAACTGGGAAAGACTTGTTGTAGCCAAGACACAGTGGCCTACAGAGTAGTGTCCCCTTTGCTAATAACATCAGCATTTTCCTCCTGACAATCTGCAGGCTGAATCAGTCTTCGTTTGGAGCCATCCCAGGTCGACACCTTTCTAACTTCCATGGATCTGAACTTTTCAGCCCTCTACACCATATACATTCAAGCGTGCCAATATTTCCTTCCAAGGAAGCTCTAACTGCTGCGATGCATCCAAGAGACTGACAATATGAAGCAGAAGTTGAGAAATCCTCTTATTTCTCACTGCTGTTCTGACCATACTCACATAAGCGTCCAAGCTTGGCTCCCCAGACTTTTAAAACCAGCAGAACAACCGGCTTTGCAGGAGAAAGGCTGGCAAACACACATCTGGGAAAAGGCCCTTCAGGATGTGAGCAGCAGCCATCTTCACACAATAGTGATTTTGTTTAGCTTCTGCTTATCTGGGTTTTCCGACAGGGAATTTACTTCAATGGTCCAAGGAGAGAAAAGAGAGGAAAGTGATGGTGGTCGGCTGTGGGGCTGGATCATGTAGCCGAGGAAGCTCTTAGCCAGCCTTCCGTACCTCACCCCCTTGACCAGCTCGGCTGCGCACACGTCCCTGTCCCTCAGTGGGTGGCTTCTACGCTCTGAACCATGCCAGGTTCAAGGTCCATATTCTGTGCTAGCCATAAAGCTGGGAACATCAGCACCTCAGAACCACTCCAATTTATCAAAAGACAGTCGTCCAAAAGGTCTGATTAACACAGAGACGACGTTAACAGTTCACAAAGATGTGAGGAAATCAAAACTCCGTAACATGGCTCAGTGAGAATAAAAATTAACTGGTCTGTAAAATCGTCTGGCGATGTCTAGTTTCACCATCTGCAAAACGTGAAGTGGCCCTGGATAAGGGAATCTCAGTAGGGTCAGGCGGAATCTGGGGCCTTCCTTGTTGGATCTGAAGGGGGTGCTACTGCCATCTTGTGGACAGAGTCCAGAAGTGCAGCCCTGCAGCCGTAAAACAGAACAGGCCTCCAACAAGGGATTACCTGGTCTCAGGGTCAGCAGGGCTGACCGAATGGGCTGAATCTAGACTCTCCTCACCTGCAGGAATGATGTTCTCAGCACGAGGCTGTGTCTGTTGCGACTGTGGCTCACTGCACTGCAAACACAGAAATAAGCAACAGCTACAAAGGTAAGTGGGGTGGCCGTCTCAGAGCCCGTGCATGTGTGTGTGGCGGGGGGACTTCCGTGTCTCACTCAAACGTGTGTCGGGGGGTATAACACACAACTGGCTGAGGTGTAAGAGCCCACAGACGGCGTGAACAAAAACGTGGAAATCACAGAGTGGTATGTGAGGAAACAGGAATCACCAAGGCTCGGAGATGGCAAAAGAAACAGATCAGACTCAACAGCTGTTAAGAGCCAGCTATAACCAGTTGTCAGTGGGTACTTGATTAACAATCAAGTTGAACATGTTGATGTCCGCCTGTGATCTCAGCACACAGGAAGCTGAGGCGGGAGGATCTCAGGCTTGAGACCAAAGACCGCCAAAATTCAACATAGTGTTTATCCTGCGCCTAGAAGGCCGACATTATTTCAATGTGAAAATAGACAGAATAGAATTTTTGGCTTTTACTAAACACAGAATGAATTACAGATAATGCACTCAGTGGTTTGTTTCATCCTGAAAGGCTAAACCAGCTACAAAGGGGGGAAATTATGAATACATCAACCTTTTTGATTCTTCGACAAAGGCCAGCTGTGATAGATCTACTCTGCCTAGATCAACCATACATTAACAACACCTATGAAGAAACCCCGCTAAAAAGTAAACAAAACTCTTAACAGCACTTTACTTAAGAGGGAGTCCAAACGGCCAAGCAAGGACCTGGTGTCCTCAGGTCAACCAAAACCACGATGGGATGCCGAGACACACCTAGAATGGCTGTGATTAAATTCAACTCTTTACCTAACACGTTCCTATCAAAGGACACATCCAATAGTCGCCACGTCTAATTCGTAAGAACACTGCAATGTCAACAGCCCCAAAGAGCACTTTGCTAGCGACAAAATGTCTTATGTAGGTGAAGGAAAAAAAGGTTTCTTTCGGCCCAAAGTGTTGGGTCTCAGTACAGCATGGCAGGGAGGGCGTGAAAAGTCAGAGAAGCCTGTATCATGACAGCCACAGAGCCGAGGGAGAACATGTCTGCACTTGTGGGCTTTTCCCTCTACCCTTAAAAAGATTCTTTCTTTTTAAATATATATATTAAATGTGTTTTGCCTACATGTATGTATGTGTACCAAATGTGTCCACTGCCCTCAGAGGCAGAAGAGGGCACCAGAGGCCTTGACACCAAATTTACAGATGGTTCATGTAGGTGATGAGAATTGAACCTGAGACCTCTTCGAAAAAGTGTCCTTAACTACTGAGCCACTTCTCCAACCCCATAATCCCCATTTTTTCCACCCACACCCTCAGCCCATGGAATGATGGCATCTACATTGAGGATGAGTTCTTTCCTGCCATCCCTAGTTAAGCCTTTTCTAGTTAAGTAAAAAGGCTAGCAAAGCCTTTTTGGAAATGCCCTTCACAGATACACCTGGAGGGCGTGTTTTACTTGACTTCTAGGTGCTTCCTGACACAATCAGATTGCGAGTTAGGATTAGTCATTAGCACCCAATTACTCAAAACCAGACTGTTCTGCTTACCCGATAACATAATGAGAACCATCTGTATCATAAGCTGCTCAGAAAGCGCCGGAAGACAGGCGTCAGACAGGGAAGGGAAAATACGCTGCACAATTCCGTTCAGATGAGCTTCAAAGACAAAACCACCCTCACCTGGCAGAAGTCTGAACCATGGCTGCTTTGAAGGTACATCAGGGGGCACAGAGAACTACCCAGGGCATGGTGAGTGTTCTGTTTCTTGCCTTGGTGGGGGTTATGTGGGCTTGGTGCTCATACAAGGTATCTGCTTAAGGTCTACACACCTGATTGCACATGTTCCTTAAAGACCCCACATGACCGCACAGAAAAAGAGAAATGCCATGTACCCGATCTTTTACACACATATTGCATCCTCAATCTTGAGATCCACAAGCATGTTAACTTAATGAAGAAAATACGGTTCTCCTTCTAAGTGTACACTCTATACCTTGAAGTTAAGGCTGAATCACCGCTGTCCTTTTAGAAAGGCAGGTCACAGGATAAAAGAAGGTACCTGTAGCTTATTAATCAATAGGAAGACCATGGACAAGTGAAAGCTGAAAATCTATTAGGAGAAAGCAAAAGGTATGGCAAAGACATGGAAAAACGATCTCTCCCTTGATCCTTCCGGCTATCTATCACACTATTTTAAATTGACCTTTAGGTCAATGCTAACACGCCAACACGATTTCCAAGTAGGAAGTTGAGCCATTTTTGGTACAGCTAAATGTCCCTATTGACCTCTAATCCTTGTCTTTTTCCTGACATCTAAGGACAATGGCTGCTGACCATTCAGCCTGATTAGCTCCTATTTATTCCTTAATGTGTTCTTTTGTAGGTTCTATGTATTTTACACATGTAACCTCAGGATGTATCTTTGTTTATAAAGTTGCATTTTTTTAAAAATTCTACATTCTCTCTTACCATATCTTAGACTGTAGGCGAAGAACTACTGTTTGACCTGACTCTTGTGAAGAGCCTCAGTCTTTCAGAAGAATGGATGGTCCAGTTACACAGCTCTTCTTTTACGGCCTTTCCCCTTCCCCCTTCCCTCACTCTGCCTCGTTGTCTCCCTTCCTTTTTCCTTTCCCTCCCACCCTAATTCCTTCCCTTCCTCTCTTTCCCTGCCTCTCCTTTTCCTTCCTTTACCCCTCTCCTCACACCCTTTCTCCGTTTCTTTGCCTTTTTTTTTTTAAATGGGAACAACTGATACACCACTTACTTACTTAATTTCCACTTTCTTAGCTCTAAAACTCTCATGCTCTACTTTCATCCCAGCAAGCACAGGACAGCTGCAGATCTCCCCACTTGTCAAAGCAGGAAGCAGAGCTCTCAGCCTTGCTGAGCATGAAGTCCCACCTGTGTCACTTGGCCCAGCTGTCCAGGACTCGGGTCAGCACCCACACCTGTGTTTCAGTCTGCCTCTGCTGCTAACACGTTCTCCACGTTGTTGTGTGTGTTCTCTTGGGCTAAAGAGGGTCGTCTGGGGGAATCTAGATCCTGAGTGTCCATCTGCCCTTAGTGATGGAGCTGGGAAAGATCTTTCCTCTGAGGTTAGCATGCAATGGGCGCATGACCTCCTGGTTTGAACCGAGGCTCTCACTCACAGCTCCTAAAAGTGGGGGCTCACATGTCTGCCCTCCCCTCTCCACCCTTCTTCTTGTGCTCTTGAGGCCTTGAACAATTTTTACTACTCATCCTTGTGACTTCTGAAAGCTATGTTGCTATAGCAACCCAGGCCCACTGAACCGTGTTAAAGAACCTGTTATCAGGAAGAGGAGCCATTAGCTGTCTCCAGAATCCATTTAAAAGAGAATGCAATTACTCTTCAGCGAGGATGCACCACAGTGCTGTTTCGGAGCCTCTGTTTCAGAAGGTCTGAGGGCAGCTGATCCAGCTGCCCCAAATTAGGATGAGGACGGATGGTGTGGCATGCCCAGGCTCACCTAGGGTGACCAGCCACCAGTGAATGATCCTTGCAAGCTGTCACTCTGCAGCCCTCGCAGTTACTGCTTCCTTTTTCCTCTCTGCCTTTGCCATGTCTCTCACTACCCATCAGGCCTCTCTCCTCCACGGACCTGGGCTGCAAGCAGCCATGCCCTTGCCCTTCACTCTGTGTCCAGTTGCTGCTTTCTCCTTGTGGCCAAGAGGACCTTTGAAAAACATCAGATTCCAACCCCCTCCTGCTCACAAGCCCCCAGCAAGCTCCTGCCAGTGTCTTGTGGCCAGAGGTGGCCTGCCACTCAGCACCTGCCTAGGTCTTTCTAGGCCTGTTTATCCTGGCTCCTTTCTGCTCCTTCTACATACCAAGTTCTACCATCTAAAACAGCACCCTCTCCCCAGAGCTCCTGGCCTTCCCTACTCATGTGCTCAGAGTGTCCCCATGTGCAGTGGATGTGGTTACCCCGTTTTGAGATCTTTGCTTATCTCCCTCTCCAGAACAAAGACAAAGCTGCCTGACTCATGTTTGTGGCTGCTATCTATCCCACTAGAGCTACAACAGTCGGGGAGTCAGCTCTTAGTGATCTACGCTTTGTGTGCTGGTGAAGATGTCTGGAGTGTTCCCAATGCACCTCAAGAGTTACATCTCCCCATATCCCTTCAGTCCCACGGGGGGACCCTTCTCCATTCCTTCCCACTGCCCCAGGCACAGGACACCCTGAGGACTGGGTCCACCACATAGGGGAGACGTTGGAAAGAACAAGAAGAGCCTCTGATTAAGTCACATCAGTCCACTGGGGCCAGGAATGCAGATGCCCCTCTAGTCAGCAAAGGGACTTCCTGAGACGCATCTATGATGGCAGGCATCCTCATTTCAGTTCTTATGATGCCACTACTATTTATCTTTTGCTACTGGTACTTCACATACACTATTTCTCTTCAGCCTCCAAGGTACACGGCAGGCAGGATCATTCTTCCGTCTGCTATCGTAAGAGCTGAAGACACAGGGCTGCCTTCGGCCCACGGCAGCTTCTGGAATGAAGTGCCCATTCACTTTCCAGGACACTCTGCATGGAAGCCTGGCCTCAGTCCCCATACTGTCAGGTCCGACAGAAACTCCATTTCCCCAAATTCCAAAAGGCGGAAGGGACAAATGGTTATCTGCGGTGCCTGCCAGCATCCCAAAGCTCATGCTGGCCTCCACGCTCTTTCAATACCCCAGGTACCTGCTGCACGTTTCAAGGTCCGCAAGAGCATCCTAGCTCTTCTCCCCTCCTCCCCTCCCGCCAGCTACTCATTCCACTTATAACCCTGCTGCTTCAGTTATGCTCTCCTTGTCTTCCCCTCTCTGTGTCCCTCCTCCTCCTCCTCCTCTCTGGTCTCCTATGCTCCTCTCTCCATGTCCCCCAACCCTGCTCTGTCCCTGCTTCTCTCATGACCAGGTCTAGTGGGCTGGCCATGTTCAGTCTGTTGCTTTCTTTCTCTGCCAAGGCCTCTTTTGCATGCCTCTGGCTGTTCTTTCTCTCATATCTCCAATAAAATCCTTTCCCTTAACCATACCGTGGAGTGTTCACGCCGGCTTATTCGCAAACCACACTGGCTTCTATTTTTCTTGTTGTTCCCCCTGGACCCTGTGCTTGTTCCTCACAGCACCACTAACATTATAAGTATCATTTCCATGGCAACACAACAGCACTAAGCCAGGCAGACACCTTTGGGAACCCATACCCTCAAAGTATTTTTTTTTTTCTTATTTTCAGCTAAAACTTTATGATGCAACTGAGCATGCCCAGAGGCATTTCTGTCCATCACATTCATCTTTAAAACAGCCTTTACAGGAACTAGAGAAAGACGGCTCAGCAGTTAAGAGTGCTGGCTGCTCTTGCAAAGGACCTGGGTTTGGTTCTCAGAACATACAAAGATGCTTACAATCATCTGTAACCCCAGGTTCAGGGCCTCTGATGCCCTCTTCTGACCTCTCCAGGCACTGCACACACATATGGTACACATATATACATGTGGGCAAAATACTCACTCCTTTTACACATCTTTTAAAATTATGATTTAAGCAAAGCATGCTCAAGAACAGTCCTTATCTGCATAAATATGCGTAAGTTCCCAGGGTAAAGTCCTTACGCTTTCCTCGTTCACCAAGAAATAACTCCATGCTCCCCTTGCCTGCTGCAGACAGCAAGCTCCCGCCACACTTTCAGACCTGGGCTGTGATTACGTTGCCTTTGTGTTTACCAATGACGCAAACCTGTTTTATTCAGTCACAAGCACACACAGGCAGCAGCTGGCAGGTGCAGCTTCTTCCCCAAGCACAGCGCTGGTTGGCACTGTGCTTTATGAAAGAATGGACGACTAAGACTTGGCCAACAGCTCTGAGGACTGGGTCCAACCACTGAGGGGTAACCCAGGTCTGAGTATCTCCAGAACCTCTGCACTCTCTGGCCTTTTGACTTCCAGGAATAAAAGCATACATGTCGGGGCTGGGTATGTGGGGTCCCTCTGGCCGGCAGATACCATGATTTCTGTGGGTTCAGGACTTACCAGAGCTTGCTCTATGAGGAGGCAGAACAGAATGGCGTTGCCCACCTCTCTGAGGCTCTGGAACACGTCTGTCTTGAGTTCTGCATACTCAATGATGTCCTTCAGTTGATGGTGGAAGAACTCCAGGATCCCTGAGAGCCACAAGTGGGACATGGACACTGTTTAGCCAGGTTTATGGGCAGTGACAACTGAACCACAGCCCCAGACTTAGCAGCCGTCTACTTGCCAGCTTACGGGTGGGATTCCATGCAAGGGTCGATACTAGACAAAATTCAGGAGGCTGGCACAAATTATTTGGAGCAAAATAAAACACACCCATAATCCCAAACAGAACAGTTCTGGCCTATTTGTCCCTTCAAAAGGGACTTGAATTCCTAACAGCAAGGTGATTAATAGGTATTATCTACTGAGTTAGGTATTCTACCTACAATACCCCTTTCATTACTCATGATAATATCAACTAGGCACTACCCTCCTTTTTCAGAAGAGGTTCAGAGAGGGTAAGTGACAACCCAGTCACACAGCCAGGAAGTGGTGTCGTCAGACTTGGACACCAAAGCCTCTAGCCTCATCCTTTTCCTGCTCTCAATCATACTCATACAGAAAGTTATGTCTTAACTTCTGGAAACAAAAAATACGAGGCACCAAATTTACAGCTTCTATCTATCCTATATTGAATGGTTTAAAAAAAAAAACACTTTCAGCCTCAGTTTATCTGTGTCACATGGCACCCCACAGGAAGGCCTGCTGGAGGTGCTGAAGACCCACACGTGTGGACCTTTTCCTTCACTGTTTAAATCAGAGGTTCCCAACCTTCCTAATTCCGTGAGCCTTTAGTACATTCCTCATATTGTGGTGACCCCCCCAGCCATAAAATTATTTTCGTGGCTACTTCATAACTGTTCTGCTACTGTTGTGAATCATGACATATCTGTGTTTTACCATAGTCTTAGGTGACCCCTCTGAAAGGGTTGGTTGATCCACAGAGGGGTCGCAACCCACAGGATGAGAACCGCTGGTTGAAATGCTTTCATAGTTGCAGTGCCAACTCCAGCTGGCCAGCAGTCCAGTGGGTACCCTCACAGGATCATTCACTGACCCTGACAGAAGAGGATACATCTGCTCACGGGGTTTAAGACAGGCTAAAGGCTATCCAGTCGGCAGGAGGCACAGCGGAGATGTCAGTTGCCTGGCAATTTAGAGACCGGCAACCTGGAGGAGGCCAAAGCCTCCTTTCCAGTCACCCACCTGGGGAGCCGTACTCGTGCCGAGGCAAACGGCAAATCTTAGGCATCACCTCTATCAGCGTCTTCACGTACTGCAGGATGGTGCCTTGGAGCTGCAAGACAAGAGAGAATCCAGAGGAGTGAGGTGGGGTGGGCTAGCCCACTGTTGCCCTGTGCACCTCTGGGCTGAATGTAGGGCCACAGCGGGGTACCAGGTCTCTTTTGAGACTTGTGAGAAGAGCATTTAGAAGAGGGGGCTATTCCCCCTTGTCCTTTATAGACAGGAAAAGAGTAGAGACTTTAGGACAGATGTGGGATGGGTTTTTTTTGGGGTTGGGGGGGCGCTTATGCTATGGAGACTAAATGAAATGTAGGCAGGGAGTGGTGGAGAGAAATGCACGTAATCTAATAAGCATGGAAAGGCCATTGCACATCCCTCCCCCTCGTTCCCAAAACGAGACATCTTTAATCTATTACAGCATTTTCCTGTTTTACTCTGGACTTGGCACAGGAGTCCTTAATGACCTATAGCTTCTCACGGCTGCTTCTAAAGAACTGGGCTGACTGAGTCTGGCTTGTTCTGTAGATGGTTGGTCGTAAATTATTTCTCTCCAGGAACTCAGATTCCCAGAGAAACCATGTTTCCACGTTTTGGCCTTGCTTCAACAGCACTGCAGGGAATTAAAGGCAGGCTCAGCTGACCGTACTTGGGTCACACACAGAATGTTGAAAACGGAACACAGAATTCCATAACTGCCACTATAATGTTGGTTGCAGTGGTCTGCAAGAAACTCCAAGGGCACAAAGTATAGCAAGTAATTAGAGATGTCTGCTAGGGTCAAGGGTCATGAGAAGAAAAATGGCAACACATGATTTATATGTTTACTATGCTAAAGTGTTTTGTTGTCATCGTTTGTTTGTTTTAAAGGGTCTCACATAATCTAAGATGGCCTCGAACTTACTATGTACCTGAGGGTGATCTTGAACCTCTGGTCTCTCTACCTCTACCTCCCAGATGCTGGGATTACAGGTTGGTACCTCCTGTAATCCCAGCTTTATGGGGGTACCAGGCATTGAACCGAGGACCTTGCACATATCAGGCAAGCATTGTGCCAACTGAGCTACACACCCAATCCATTGTGCTAAATCAGTTAACAGAGAGAATGAGTAGCGATATGGCTTTGAATAGAAAAATCAGGATTTCTCAGTTCAGTCAGCAAAAACAAGGAGTGAGATCTGAGACACAAATGAGGAGACAAAAAAAAAAAGGTATAGGTCATAGCACAACTATGAAGGGATAGAGGGACAGCTCAGTAGGTAAGGGCTCTTGTTACTCTTTCTTGCTGAGCTTACAAATGCTTGGAACTCTTGTTCTGGGGATTGACTACCCTCTTCTGGTATCTGTGGGTACTGCATGCACATGATACACATAAAGGAAACACACACACACACACACACATAAAAAGCTATATAAAAAGAGTATGTATAAAGAAACACACAAGAGGACATGTAGGAGCCACAATGAAACAAGGACCAAGGACTATCAGGGTGACACACAATGGCATAGCTGGTGTAGCCACGGTTTGGCTTTTCAGTTCAGAAAAGCTAATCGTGTGCACAGCTACTGTACCTGGGAACTTGGCAGCAGCTCCCAAGCCTCCCCTTACCAAGCTCTTGACGATTTTCAGCAGTTCCTCCATGACTACGGCGATGCCCTGGTAGCCCAGCAGTCTGCAGATGGTCTTAAAGTGAGGGGGCCCCACAAAGTTCCTGTAGGAGCTATAGATGTGGCTGTAGGCAATGTTGAGAGGCTGGAAACAAGAGGTTGAGGGAAAGTAAGTGAGGAGGTGCGAATGGGTGCTGGAGGGGAGTCCTGGCAGGTATTTTGCTGATAGAAGAAGTGGGATCTTGCTGCTGCCAGGGACCCCTCTCTGGAGACCTCTTGAACACGTTTGCAAGACATGGGTCCTGGAATGTATGACCAAAATATCAGGTCCTAGACTGGTGATTGTGAAAGGCTGCTACATGGCAACCACTCGGCCATGTTCTGTGGGGCTTCCCATGCATTTTCATTCAATGCATTATTCGCACACACAAAGGAATGTGCTTTGTGGCCATCTTTCCCCATTTCACAGATGAGGTAACTAAGGCTCTGGGTAGACAGCAGCTTGTTCAAGGTTACACAGTCCCTTGGTGATTAAGCTTGGATATGAAGCCAATATGGCTGATTCTAATGTCTATATTCTTACTTCTCCCTCTGTTTTAGGAGTTGAAATCATCTACCTATGATATTCCACTTCTTAGCTGAGGTTTCACCTTATTTCTGGGTATTTCTTTTTTAAACCTGGTATTAAAATCTTGCACGTGAGCATGCCAATCTGAGAAGGCTGCACCTGATACTCTACTAGCTGAAGTTCTGTATTTAGCTTAGTTAGAAATTCTGCACAAATTAAACGGAAACCATCGTGATGTGTGTGGAGGCCTGCAAGACTCTTCACTCCCTCCTGACTCTTCGGGGAAGGTGTAATTAGGTTCAGCCTGTGTTCTGGGTTCAGTATGTTTTGCAATACGTGAATTATCCTAAGCTGTACCAAGTGAGCATCACAGCTCTTGTGTTCTCCCACACTGAGGATATGTGAAGAAACAATTAGTGTTCCCATCAGTAACTTGGATGCATGCTGAACTGGAACACCCGTGAGCTCAACAACTGAGTGTGTCTGGTGAGCTCATGCCCGCACACAGGGAGGCATGCATGAAGCATGAGAAAGGACTGTTGTGGTAAACTGCCTAAATGTAGGAAGGGCCATAGCCTATGCCATTTCTAAATGTATGCAGTGAGGGAAATCTCTGAATATGATGTTCCCTAAAGCCCACACTGACACCTGAAAGGGTGTGGACTGTGCCTGTGCCTATGTGGACCCTGAAGCCAGGCCATGCCTCAATGTGCAGACTAAACCTAACTTAGTGCTTCTGTAGCAGGGAGGGTTATCAATCAAGAATGTGGAAGGGGCTTTGAGGCACGCCCACACGATGCTAGGAGGTGTGATTTGCTTCATGTCTTATCATCAAAGCTCTACTCTGCATTCTTCTGTCTCCTTCAGAGTGTTGGAGTCCAGGGGCCAAACAGGCTTGACTGGAGAGGAACACAGACATTTCAAGGGAGATGGGAAGGACCACATCCTCACTGGGTTGTTTGATGTACTTGGCAAGACTCCTGAAACCATGATCAGGGCAAGGATGGACCTGTTGCTGTGTCCCTCTCAAATTTATACACTAAGATCCCAGGCCCCCATATGACGGCATGAAGAGCTGGGGACGTTGGGTGGCTGGAGTGAACGGGACTTAGTGTCTCCATAAGAAAAGACATGTGCGCTTGTTCCCTCTCCGTGCCATGTAATAAGACGCTCATTTGCAGACCAGACATGGATCTGCCAGCACCCTATTCTGTGATCTTGAACTTCCTAGCCTCACGAGCCATAAGCAATAACTACTTGTTATTTCAGTCTCCCGGACTATGGTACTCTGGTTATTGCAGCCCAAACAAAGCCAAGCACATTTTACTATCTATAATTATATCCCTATATGAAAGTAACAAAACCCCCACTTTTTATACCATAGCCTAATTTACTTACTTCCTAAAGATTAAAACGCAGAACAATGCTTTGCATTTTCTCCCGCAGGTTTGGCATCCTAGAGAACACTACAGGGCAAACCTTCGGCAGACACGTGACAGAGCTTGCGGCTCATTCCAACAGCCTCCTCATTCCCACTCGTACTATGGAGTCTGGGCTTTTCCTATGATCCCTGGAAAGCACCTCCTCCTCCATCTTCTCTAAAGATCCCAGGAAAGGAATTTCTGCTCTGCACGGCCAGGGGATTTTAGATGGATGTGGGTGAGGATAGTGGTGACGGCAAACAGCTTATTGTGTTTTTCTCTATCTGGGTCTCTATTTTCATACAGCGAGACTACACGTTGGGCCCTAGGGTAAGTACAGTCATAAGTGGGTTCAAGTCCCAGGACCCTATTTTCTTCTTATTGTTTGTTATTGCTTTGTGAGATAAACGTTTGTTAGTTACGTAACTCTGGCTTGCCTGGTGGTCCCTATGTAGCCCAGGATGGCCTTGAACTCATCATAGCATATCCTCCTGCAGAGCCCTAACTTACTAGTTGGATGTACTTGGGAAAATTAATTACAATCCTTGGTTTCTCCTAGGAAGATGGTACTTGAAGTATAACAGGAAAGACATGTAAGGCAGTAAGCATGGTGCTTACCTAGCCTATGGAAGCACCCGTGGAAACATTCATTAATCTCATTTCAGCTGAGAAAAGCTAAGAAAGTAGAGTGTCGTACTCAAACCCTTTCTCCCCAGAAACTATGGCACAGTGGTGACTCCCTGACATGGACAGGTTCAATACATGACATCTAATTTTATACAACATGATATGTACCCCACAATGGGATAGGACAGAAATCAGATCTGGAAGCAGCGGATAGAACATGCCCTCAAATGCAGGTTTTGTTCAACATTCAAAACATCACAGAAGTCAGTAGTGTCCAGGACTTGGGCCGGGCAGCCCTCATCCTGGGGAAGAGGCTGGAATAGAGGCACTCTCTTTTCCTTCCAAGGTGCCATTCCCACTGCCCTCTTGCTGAGTGTTTGTCCTTTTTAGCAGTCCTCCAAGCCTCCTTCCTCCCCCAAGGACCTCTGGGTGCCAAGCACCTCCTAGCAGCTAAAACAAAACATATTTTCAGGTAATATGGAGGCTGTTCAGCAGGACTTCCCAGTTTTAGGCAGAGGAGAAACACTTTGGAATTCTTTTTCCATACAAGGGTTAGAAATAAAAATGCCACCCCCTGCCCCAACCAACTTGGTACACTTAGGAGGTCTCTGGTACCAATTGTTATGCCAGTACAGGTGGGGAGTTCAGGCCTCAGTAGAACCAACATGAACTTTTCAGACTTCCATGCCACCTCCTTAGTGAACAAGCGCTCCTCCCCATCCCCAAATCCACCGCAGGCATGCAACAGGACACACACACACACCCCCGGAGGGCACCCCTCTGACCTGCTGGCTCAGCAGGAGGCTGGGCCCTATTGAGAAAATGTGGGAATAGGGGAGCCTGGGCATTTTCTGAGGTTCAGCAGAGAAAAACAGGAATGCAGTGTGACTCGAGACATTGAACATTTCCCACCCATCTTTCACCCGAACTATCTCCGCTCTCTGACTCAGGTTACGACCGTAGTCCAATGGGAAACTAGTTAGCTATCATGCAGCTCATGTGAAACCAGATTTGTTTAAATCCAGATCCAGAAATAAATGAGCTCAGCTCAGGGCTCATTACCGGGCAGTGCCGGTTACAGTTTCTGAAAAGGCAAATGGTGTTTTTCTTTAGGTTTAATTTCATGTGTCATCATTGTATGTGTAGGATGTGCTAGCACATGCTGCCTCAGAGGGTGACTTCTGGGGGTCAGTTTTAAACCTGGGTCCATCAGGCTTGCACAGGAGGAGCTCCCATCCCCCTAGCTCATCTCAATGGTCCACAAACAAGACTTTAAGAAGAGGAAAGTGTCAGGGGTGTCAGAAGTGTAAGACCAGTCTTGGCTACACAGGACTCCAAACCAAACCAAACCAAAACAAACCTAACACTGGCCATCTGCATCTCCACCTCTCAGTAGATGGTGGGCATAGCCAGCCGCTCCAAACAATGAATTCTGTTTATCTGGCTAACCCAATTTGTAAGTACTTTGCATCTCTGCTCACTGGACTCACACAATTACTGTTTTCGGAGATCCCGAGAGGAATTCAAACACATCCTGACTTCCTGGGTGTGTTACAGTTTCTCTAGTGGATGCCAGCAGTCCACAAACAAACATGGGCCTCTGACTGAAGCTGGAGGCCCGGCTAGCTGCAGCTCAGCTTTCTAAAACCACTGCATGTAATATCAACAAGATGAAGGACTAACGCGCCATAAGACCCTTGATGGGAAGATGCTTCCCAGGACAGATCCATCGAGGCCACAGGTTCGGATCTATTGCCAGAGCTTGGGCAAAAGTGCTGACCTGCCTGCTTGCCACTTCCTGGTCTTTACCTGTCGGGGCGGGACACCATCCAGCCTCTGAGTTTCTTCCTGGGGGTTCTCGGTCCATGGGATGGATGGACCCAAAGGAGTTGTTGGAGAAAACGAAAAGAAATGATGCTTCTTTCTCTCTTGCTCCGTGAGTTAAGTGCTTTGGAAAAAAAATCAAAAGGAACCGGCCCTCTCGGCTTGGAGAGGTCATGCCCACTCTGTAACACGTGGTTTCTGGAGGAAATGAAAGACAGCTCTAATCCAAACCCTTTTCTTTAGAATCGGTACTCATTTGATGACACACAGCCACACAGAGGTGTGCTGCTTCTTGATGAGGGTATTTGTTTGTTTCTTTGTTTGTTTCAGATGAGTCTCACTATGTATCCCTGGCTGGCTCTGAACTCCCTATGTACACCACAATGGCATCAAAATCACAACAGGTCTGCCTTCCTCTGCCTCCTGACTGCTGGGATTAGGTGTGTACCATTATACTATCTTTTAACTCCTTCATGCTGTCCAGCAGAAGAAATCACTATAAGCCTGGTACCTTGAAATATTTTTGGTAGCCATCAATCCAAAATTAGCACCACTGGTCCCACTTTTGAGGTTCAGCTTGTCCACATTCCCCCCAGAGGCTCCAGCAGAGAATCTCTTCCTTGCTTCTTCTAGCTAACAGTGGTGCCAGGACCCCTATTCTGCGGCCACATACTCCTAGCTTCCAGTCTCTCTATTCAGTCTTCCTGTCACATCCTCCTGCTAGGTTGTTCTCTTTAAGGCCACTGGTGATGCTTCAGCGCTCACCCTGACCATGGGCAGTTTCCTCTGCCCATGTCAAGGTCTCTCATTCATCACACCTGCAAAGACTTTGTTCTAAAACAGCAAGGGCTCCAGGATGAGGACTGGCTGCCTGTAGGGACCATCATGTGCCATGACAGCTGGTGAGGCAGCACCATCTTCATTTAGAACAGGACATCGGAGTTTCAAGTGGAGACATGCAGGTGCTGCTATAATCATAAAAGCCTTGTCCAGGGAAGCCATGCTGTGAAGCCCAGGAACGCCGGTGATTGTGCCGTTGTGAGGCTTTCTGATAGCGTTATCACCTGGGCTGGTGTCAATTCCCCAGGTCAGTCAAGGTGAGATGTGTTGATGCCCAAACAGATGCTCGATGAAGATGGACCCCGCTGGCTAGAGAGGTTTGGACCCTCTAATGGGGATGTGCTGGAGGGGCTGGAGGAAGTACCTATAATCAACCAATTCATGGCTGAGATAGAAGCACTGTGTGGCTAATGAAGAGAATGCTATCCAAAGGAAACAGCAACAGCTTCTAAAAGCCAGAATGCTGAAAAATGATTAAAAGAATGAATAACCTGCGCTCAAATCTGCATCGTTCTGAAGATAGTTTTATGCCATTGTAGAGCCCAGGGGAAATATCTCTAAAGTGTATTCTTTTTGAAGGCACCCTTCTGTGTGGAAGTCCTGAGGCAGGTGTACTTGGATTCCAGAGCATGGGCTGTTCACACGTGAAAATCGCTTGCTGGCTTCGGCCCCCCCCCAGTGAGGTGCTGTTCCTCCCAACTTCCCTCAGTTACATTCAGGCAGATCCATGTTCTCTGCACAGTCTCTTTGCTTGTCTGTAGCACTCTGGAATCCACCGTGCTGCACAGTCTTGTCTCTCTACCTCTCAAGAGATGACAACATCGAGGCAAAGCAGGATGGCGTAGGGTGAAGGGTGGCGAATGGTGCAAGCCGGGGCCAGTCAGGAACCCAGGTTACGTGACCACCTGGCCCAGGCTTGAAGCATCATTGTCCTGTCATCTGGCTTTGTGAGAGTCCAGTCAGCCCGGCTTTCCATCTCTGCTGTGTTTGGTTGTGGTAAAAAGACCCACGCTGTCACGTTAGTAAAAGGAGAAACATGGAAAGTGCACCACGTGTTCCCAGGGGTTATTTCTGAGTTGTGTGATACCTTGGACCTTTCTACATTCTTTCATTTATACACAACAAGCACATGCATGAAAAAAAAATTAAAATTAACAATGCTGATTTAGGTGGGAAAAGCAAGATAGTGTGTGCGATTGCTTTTGAGGGACTCAGGTTGTAGCTTCAAGTGGCACAGAGGACGGTTCTGACCCAACAACCTTTTCCTAAAAAGTCCTAAACTACTGTTTCTGAGCCCAATTCCTCACAGGCTTGGATGGGTGTATCAGTAACATATTGCTATCAAACCAATATCAAAGCAGGCATTGCTGAGATTCCTACTGTGTAACTCAGTAAATCAAAGCACGAGAGAAAGGAAATGAACTGAAGGCCACACGTGTCTCTGAGCTGGATGTTCTAAAGCAACAGCTCTCGACCTGTAGGTCGCAACAGGGCGCGTATTAGCAGGTGCCCTGCATTTCAGGCATTTCCATTACGATTCATAACAGTAGCAACATTACAGTTATGAAGTAACAATGAAAACAATTTTATGTTTGGGGATCACCACAACGTGAGGAGCTCTATAAAAGGGTTGCAGCATGAGGGAGGTTGAGAACAGGTGTAGTTGGGTACCATATCTTTAAGTACCAACCCAGCTCTGTCATTTCTTCACTTTGAGGGGGAGCCAGGGAGCCCCCATTCAAGGTTGATTTCCTATGAGAGGAATTTGTCCCTGAAACACGTACCAACTGGGAAGCACCTGGCCCAATGGCTGAAGTGGCCACAGTTGTACATACTGTGGAAAGCAGTGCCTGATGGTAGAGAGAAAAGGGGATAAACTGTTCTCATTGGTTGAAAGCTCCACTGGCTCAGTACTTTGGGCAGATGGTAATAGCAGAGTCGGGGACCCTGTTTCTAGCCCTGCCAATCATCAGTCACGTGACCTGAGGAATGCCATGTCTCCTCTTGGGATTCCGTTTTGCTCTTTTTGAGACAGCCTCTCCTACCCCAGGGTGACCTGGCGCTTCTGACTTTTTGGCCTCCACCTCTGGAGTGCTTTGATTACAGGTGTAAGCCGCCACATCCAGTATATGGAGGCCTGGGGGCTAAACCCAGCATGCTGGGCTAGCATTCTACTAACTGAGCTACATTCCTAATCTCTTCTTCTCTGGGGACTGTGAAATGAGGGGCTGCTGGGCCTCACATTCTCCGAATTTCTTAATTCCTCACACGAAGGGCCTAGGGGCACAGATAACACCCGGGAGCATTAAAAACAGATTCCCACTCTGTGGAGAAAGGGAAGAGTGTTGGTTGCCTCATCCCTTCTGAGGCTAACTCTGGCATTTTTATTCCCCTCAAAATAACCCTTGAAAGGACACCTGCCAACTGCAGCGTTGGCCCTTCTGTGGAGCGGGGATGCTCTGTGGGGCAGCACCATTGGCATTTGAGAGACGAGACTTGCTGTGCACTTTCCTACAGCAGACTTAAGGCAGTCTGGAGTGATGGATATGCCAGCCACTTCTGTTAAGACTGAATGCCAAGAGAAGGCCGGGGACACCTGTCAGGTCAAAAATACTGTGCACCCTGGGGCTCCAGGCCTCCAGGGCCCCTTAGCCCGGCAGGTGGTGACTCACTAGGCAGCTTCTCCTGGCTTTCTTATGGCCATTGATTGTGGCTCATCAGATGACCTTCATAGCTCTACTTAGATGCTTTGTCCAAGAACCAAGGAGAAGGACTCTGACTTTTAAAAAAATATATTTTATCTTTAACTGATGCACAGTCAGATTGTATGCAATTATGGGATACAGCATGACATTCAGTGCACACAGATCTCAGTGATGACTGGCATATCCATTACCTCAGACGTTTATGGACTGAGGACATACTCTGAAACAATGAGTCGCTGTCGATCACAGCTATCCTAACATACCATAGAACATTAGAAGTTATTTCTTCTATTCAGCTGCACCTTTGCCTACTTTTCCTCTATTTCTTACTTCCTCCAGGCTCATGTGACCACTGTTTTCTTTTCTTTGAAATTAACTTTCCAGTTCCCACAAATATGGAAGCATATACGTACATCTCTCTGAGGTCCATCATAGCTAGGTACAAAAAGACAAGGGTATGAGGGTATGAGTGTGTGTATGAGTGTGGGTGTGTGTGTAAAATCCAAATCTCTGGCTCTCAGGGTGAAGCATTTTCCATGCAAGTGTGAAAGCATCCCTGTAAATGCTGGGCAGACACAGTGGCTTTGCCTGTAATCCCAGCTGAGACAGGCTCCCCAGAGCAAGATGGCTGGTCTAGATTAGTGAAATCAGTGAGCTCTGGGTTCAAGTAAAAGACCCTGCTTCAATATATTAGGTGGATAATGACTGAGGAAGTCATGTGCCATCAGCTTCTGGATACACACATATCTCATGCATCCGCACACATACACTCACACTTATATACAAAAAAACCCTAGAACTCATCCCCACCCTCCATCTTAGATACTTTCGGGCTCCTGTAGAGATGATGGTTACGTACTCTTCTAATGCTGAGGAGACTAGGAAGGGATCTGGTAAACAGAAAGGATGGAAGTGCAGCCAGGAATCTGCAAAGAACACACATACTGGGTGCCAGCTGCCCCAACAACACGAAACGGTTTCCGTGTCTCGCGTCAATTCCAGGTGACTGACTGGCAAGCAGCTGCTCAGATGTCTGTACCGAGAACTCCAGGGCTGACTGTGAGCCCAACCAGAAGGAGAGCTGTGCTAAAATTCCTAGAATGCTGTGACAAATTCGCACAAACATGGTGGCTCCCAAGTGACAGAATGTATCCTCTCACAGTTCTGCAGACAAGAAGCCTGAAATCAACATGTCTGCGGGATCACGCTTCCATCAAAAGCTCCAAGGGAAGATTTTTTCCTTGTTTCTGCCCCAATTCTGATATTCATTGGCTCATCTGCCTGTCTCCACACAGCCTCTTCCTTTTGTGCGTCTCTGTGTCTGCAAACCTTCTCCTTTCTCTAAGAAGGACTCCAGTCAATAGATTTAATCAAGGATGATTTCATCTTGAGATCCTTAGCTAATTACCACCCACGAAGACTCTACTTCTAAATAAGGCAGGTTCTAAAGCCGATGTCGAGGAGCCACCGTTCAACCCAGTTCAAGAGATGTGATGGCTGAGCGGTCTTGAAAGGCTACAGGTAAATGAAATGCTAGTACCAATATCCACCGCCCCCACCGGTGTGTTCATCCTTTACAGATGAAGGAACTGAGATCCAGACAATAGAAGAGTCTTGCCCAGAACCACAACATAAGAGCAAATGCAGGAAATGAGAAGAAAGTGGGTGGGTGGGGGGGCAAGGGGAGACACAGTTACAGGGGAGAAGTGGGATGGGAAAGGATGGGGATGAATTTACAGTTCGCCCTGGAACCAAGAAAGGCATCTTTGCATTTGAAACCACTATTCACAGATCTAGATGGAGTAAGCAAACGATCACTAGCCACACTGGAAGATGGCTCAGCAGTCAATCCCTTCCCTGCAGGAGCCTCAGGACCTGGGTTCAAGCCCCAGAACCTACATAAAAATGCTGGGCATGGCGGTAAGTGTTTGTAATCTCAGAGCCTCCAAAGCTCACTGGCCTGCTAGCCTTAGCCTGCATGGTGCGATTCCAGGCTCACAGGAGACTTTTTCTCAAACAGGAAGCAGCTAGTACTTGAGAAATGACACTCCACACAGGTATGATAATGTGTTCATGTGAACCTGAACACACACGTGCACACACACACACACACACACACACACACACACACGCACGCACGCAGAGAGCGGACAAGCCAACTACAGAGAAAACACAAGAGCACCAAAAGAATGTAATATCTTGGGGATCAACCTGCAGAACATGTTCCCCATTTTTTTGGCTGAAGGAAACAAAGTTCGTCTCACTGGGCAAAAGCCTTTGCAGACTGGTCCCTGAAAGCATAGTGCGTAGATGCCTGCTGGTTGCCATGGTGAATGATGCCGATCTGAAGAAATGAATAATGTGAACGTTGGGGGCGACCGTGGGATTACTCAGTGGTGAGACAGACATCAAGGAGAGCCTAGTGCGGAGGAGGGAGAAGCATATTCTCTCTGATTTGGTCCACTCTGTCTCAGAGGGGAGAAGTCTAACCAGACATACTGCGAGCATCAGGTAAGACTCATGGATGTCTGTCTTGGAAATAAAAATGGCTTTTCCTTTCACACTCAGCCAGGAGAAGGGCCAGGCTGTGGGAATGGCTAAAAACGGGAAGAGTTCAAAAACAGAAGGCAGGGAGAAAAACAAATATGGGGAGATGGATTTGTCCCTGGATGCTGAAGATGCTGCTGCCATGCTCAGCAGATGCTCCTAAAAATGTCTGCTCCAAGGAACTCGGGCTACAAAATAGCCTGCAGCAGAGGGAAGGGAAACAGAAGGCAAGGTATGTGTGTGAGAACAGGATTCCCAATTACCCTGATGGGAGGGCTTTACAGAGTGCAGAGCCTATATATGATACAGTATGAATCTGACCCCATTTATAGCAGTTGAAAATGTGTTGGCTGAACATGTGGGTCCCTGGGTGGGGAGGTGGGCATGTATGAAGAGACCAGGGAGGGAGGGGAGGAAATCAGTTTTCTTCCCGCAGCCATCCTTGAAAGGTTCTGCACATATCTGTCTCATCTTTTTCATTTCCCAATTACGGGGCAGGGATTGCCAGCCAAGTGGAAAAGAGTAATTCCTTTCCCCAGGTATTTCATTGTCTTTAGGGAAGAAAATCAAGGACTGAAAAATTACCTCACATAGCCGCATTTCCCCTCGGCATCTACCCTAACAGTGTGAGCAACAGAAACAGAAATCAGTTTGGCTTAACATTCACTTTGGGCTAACGTCTGACTGTGCCATTTCAGTCTACAATGAGATCTGCTCTTCTGGTATGGAGATGAGGAATGGAGAGCAAGGCACAGGGAGACAGTTACGGGAACATATAGAGGCTGGCTACCATTGTCTCCAGATTTTTGGTCAGGGGAAATTCAGAAGGGGATTTTTTTTTTCTCTCTCTCAGATAGAATGAAAGAAAACCCCAAAACCTCGATGCCTCTCTTACCAAAGCAGAAAGGCTGGCATCTGAACAGGGCTCGGCTGACTTGTCCGGCCACAGCCACCAGGGCCCGTCATTTAGCAAGAACGTTCTGTGATTAAACCCAGTGGCTTTGCCTAGAAATACAGTGGCTAAGTTCCCTCTTTTTCTGTGAGCTGAGATGCCCAGCTGCTCATTTGTAAGATGGGAACGGAGTCTGTTGTTGTGTGAGAAGCCATCTAGCACAGCCTGGATTTAAGAACTGTTTGCTTGCTATGTGAGTGGCCAGACCAGTGGTTCTCAATCTGTGGAGCACAATGGCACTGGGCATGGAATGACCACAGGATCGACTAAGACCACAGGACAACACAGATATTTACATTATAATTCATAACAGTAGCAAAATGACAGTTAATGAAGTAGCAACAAAAATCATTTTCTGATGTGTATGTGTGTGTGTGGGGGGGGGCGGTTACCACAACATGAGGAACTGTGTTGAAGGGTGGCAGCATTAGGAAGATTGAGAACCACTGAGTTAGACAGTTACAAATAGTCATGGCACTATTGTGGCTTTTAGAAGTCACTATTAGAAGAAGTTAAGCCATCCTGGCAGCTGATGACCTTGAACTGAGAAGCTAATTTCTTGTACCATGGGCTTTTGCAAAACAGTAACAGAAGCTTTGAGGTGGGCTCCAGTGTGAATCTCTACTAGCCACAGGAAACATAACTCAGAGTCTAAACAAACAAACAAACAAACCCCAAGCCACTGGGCAGAATAACAGTTCACAGCCCTCAGAGCAGAGAATGGAGGTCAGGGAATCTGAGAATCATAAGGCAGGCCCTCCAAGATTCCACTGAGCTCACTTCATACTGCCAGTGTTCGAAAGGGCTGGGAACATTGCAGTCAGTAATGGATTTCAGGCAGGATGGGGAATGACTGGAGCCTTGCGGGTGCATCTTAGGCCTGAGGGCTACAAGCTTTGTCATGAGCCGGCCCTCATTCCTAACTGTGTTCTGCCACTTGTTTGCCAGCTTAACCTCTGGACCTTATTTTTGTTGTTGTTTTGTTTTTTGTCTGTATAATGAAGTACTTTTGGCCACCTCACACGCTCAGCTAGCAGTTGGCTAGGATTCTGGCAAGTACTGGTGTAGGGGAATGTCACTCTTCACTGTGATTTGGTTCCAGAACCGGGATGAACATTGAGGTTGGGAACGTGTCTCACACGGGAGCCATCATCTCCTGGTCGTCCTCGGAGCCCTGCTTGGAGGACTATTACCATATTATGTACAGGCCCAACTGGAACAGCATCTTCTCCGGCTACCTGCGCTACAGCTTCCATCACGAGGAGAAGGTGCCTCGGACCATCACCTCCGTGGCGTTGGAACACCTTGCCCCTTCCACTCTCTACTTCCTCTGCATCAGCTGCAAGAAGGCTGCCTTCCCATACAGTCACTACTGTACCATGTTTCACACCCTGGATAAGAGTCCACTGGCTGCGGGGGGCTCTCTGGTGGACCCTCAAATTTCTCTCTGGGTACTGATGGCCATCCTGCTGGCATGCTTCACGGCTGTGTTGGCCTTCATCTGCCTCCAGTTCTGGTGCATCCGGTGTCATGAGCCGAGATGGTCTTACAGAGCCGGACACATGGAGGAAGCCAATGGGTTGGTAAGATGGCCGGAGGACACCCCAGCTCTCGGTCAGAGGGAAGAAGACATGCAGGGGCTACCCCTGGTGGAACTTCCAAGGAAGAACTCTGGGGCCAGAGCTGAAGCTGAGCCAGAGGCTAAAGCCAACCAGGATGTGGTGGCCTTAGCTAGAGAGGGTGGTGACCAACCCGCCATCTTGCCTCACTATAGGGAGTAAGTGAAGTGGAGGAGATGCTCCATTTCACGTAGCCTAAAACGCTCTCCATAGCGAGTCCTGTGTGAAAATTTGTCTGTAGATCACCCATTTCTCTCCTCGTGAATGTCAGCGCTGTATGAGTGAGTGAGGTTGGATGGATGCCGTACAACAACGGTCCCGAAGCTGGAAAATGGACCCTCAAGGCATTGTTTCTGCATTGTCCCTGTGGAGGCTTAGTTAAGAACTTGAGACCTTGTTTCAATATTAAAATCAACCACGGCTGTATAACAGACAGTACAAGTAGCTAGACCTGAATCTGACAGTTCTTGAAAGGAATGCCGCGTCAGTCATCTATTTAAAGGTACGAAAGCCTCAGCCTGCACCTCCAGGTTAATTTCCTTTTTTTTTTTTTAAGCCATAGACTGGTTTATCACTTTTATTAACAGCTAAGACCTTTTATTTAAATTGACCACAGCTTTAAAACATAGACTCTCAGGAGACAGCTTTGTATAAGCCCGGAAACAGAAATCCAGGCCTCTCTTGTTATAAGCAGAAGGGAACAGAAGAAAGGATAAACACAACAAGCAAGATGACATCAAATTGGATGACTACCAGCTTGCCAATGAATCCTGGGCTTAAGACCTGCTCTCTCGTGTTTGGTAAACAGGTAGGCCAGCCGGTGCTGAGGAGAACAGCATCAACACTAGTGTCAATGCTTTTCCTTTACATAACATAAGGTTCGAAAGAGAACAGAAAAGGGAAGCGTGCCTCTTGGTTTGTGAACCATGTCTGTGAGCCCCCTCGAATGATGTCTGCAGGCCCTCCCCATTCTTTTCTTTCTCCCCCGACCCCCTGTTTATGGGGGTGTAGTCTTACTACACAGCCTTGGCTGACTAGAACTTGCCATGGAGACCAGAGTGTCCCTGAACTCCCAGCAGTCCTGCTGCTCTGCCAGGGCTAGGACATTTGTGTTACAAGCTTCTCTCGTTTGAGGAAATCGCCTCCAACAGTCTGGCTCCTCTGGAGAAGGCACCTGCCCTCCTGAGCATCCTCCTCACACCCTGCAGGTGTCCCATCCGGAGCTTCTCCAGCTTAACCACACCTCTAAAGCTGAAGATCTCTTGACCTCATGCCATCATATTCATCTAAGCCTATCTCTGCTTATGTTGAAAAAGGGGGACCAAAGGTGGCTGTTTTTGTTCTGTCAGCAAGAAAATCACTGCCCTCTCTCTTGGTGGTAGACATGTTTTACCCTTACCGTGTCTTTCCTTATTCTTTCCATACGAACCCCTATTATAAGATTAAATCTATACATACTGTGACATCGGTGGGACTTGGTGAAAACTATTCCCTACCACAAATGTGGAATGAAGTATGGCTGGGTGTGGGTTATGTCTTCTTCATCTCTGATGTACAGTGAGCATTTATAATCTAACCCATGTCTGGCCTCAAAGGGGTATATACTAAATGTCATTGGATGGATGAATGGCCA
>NW_026591597.1:57615-127275 GCF_907164565.1 Psammomys obesus | reverse complement strand
GCCTCAAAGGGGTATATACTAAATGTCATTGGATGGATGAATGGCCAGAAGGACTGAAGGCAATAGACCCTGTGGGGACAATTAATCGGAATGAGGATGTGCACATGTGAATAAAAGCTACACGAAATAGAGGAGACCTTCCTCTCAGAGACAGCTCCTAACACTTACAATAGCCTTCAAGCTCTGCCTGCAAACCCCTTATATTTACAGAGCTCAGAATCCCAGAGTCACTAGACCATGTTGTAATGAACCAACCTAGAAATGGGAGAACCTGGGAAGCCCCAGGGAGTCTCCCCATGTACCCACTAACCTCAGCATAGTACTCACCCTTCCCCTGAGCTTCCGCCCAGCTTCCCCACTGCCGGAGCTTCGTACCCCATCCCTGCTAGCTGTGAACCAATAAAGATGAACATGCTTGCAGTGCCTGGCTTTCAATGTACCTCTCCAACATCATACCCTCTGGCTTTGCTGACTCTGGGAACGCCTTCCTATTCGTTTTTTTCCTCACTCTGTCTGTCACAGGCGGGATGGGACAGGACTAATTTACCTTGGATCCATAGAGGTAATAAGGCTGGACGTTGGCGGGTTTATCTCGTTGCGGTTCTTGGGTGAAAGGGATGGCAGTTCGGACAAAACTAGGAGAAAAGAGATGGACAGGCAGTTAACTGAGGGTGTCCTAGGACGTCCTCCCATGGACAGGAGACAGCAGAAGCCCCTCCCACTAACACCTGCTACATGGCGTGTCTGAGATGGCTGCCTGTGGAGCTGCGCTCTCCTGATAACCCCCTTTGGTTACTGCACGCTCTCCCATTCTTCTCCAAAAATGGGGAAACCTGGAGCCCCGGAGGCAAACTCTGGGGTTGATTGAAAGACATAGCTGAACAGGCAAGCTCTGGGGTTGATTGAGAGAGCCTGTCTCAATGAGTAAGGTGGAACAGCGACTGAGGATGATTCCTGTCATCAACCTGGGACGTTATGTGTGTTCATGCGCATGCATGCACACCCGCACACTCGTGTGCCCACACATATTCAAACATACATACATGCATACAACACACACACACACAAACACATACACACAAGTAGGGGGCAAAGCACCCCTCCCCCGACACACACAAAAATAGCACCATTCCCAGTACATGGGCTGTTCACAGCCAGGCTCAGTTCATGTGTTGTCATGGCTGGCGACAAGACAGGGTATATATAGTTTGTGGCCAGGCTACGCTTTGTAGTCCTGACGCAAATGTGCTATAAAGTCAAATCTTTAGAAAGCTGGGCACGTGCTGCTCAGTGTGAAGATTCAGGCACATGTATCCTTCCAGTCATCCAATGGGGATTCAGTTCACACACCCCTGACTGCTCCAGGGGCGGAAAGGCTTCACCTACAGACACTTTCCCCCATCTTTGTGTTCTCCCTTGGTTTGCGAATACAGCGGCTAAGGCCCTGTGTGAACAAAGGATTAAGTTTCATCTCTACTTCAGCGCTTGCCCAAGAGCTGTGCGCCCCTTCCAGGAGGCATGTTTCACTCTGTAAAAGAGGCCTGTTTTGCACACACATGTTCAGGTATGTGCATGTCCTTCCAAGGCACAATTTGATCACAGCGCCATCCTTCATCAAACTCTCCCAGGGCTAATGAACACCTGATGATCCTATTGTGGCCTACAGAGCCTATAATCTGATTCTGGGTCAAAACTTCTGGGGTCTGGCACCAAGTGGTTTAATTTTTACACATTTAAACACATTAAGACTTTGGGGGAAGTTTCCTTGTGACAATTGTCACAACAAAGCTTTAGGCCAGGATACACCAAAACTCCTTTGCAAAGTACATCTCTTTAGTAAAGCACCTGTGACCTTTCCTACAAGAATGGTTCTACTGACTGCGGAACAGTTCTCGGGATAAGGGCCTAGGGAGGAGCAGTCTGTGATAAGCATAACAGCAAACTCTTTTGCAAAGTACATGGGACCTCCTTCATGAGGGTGGGTCCTATTGACTGAGAGACAGTGCTCAGGATTCTGGGCCAATCTGTGAGGGCTGGCTTTACAGAAGGCAAAGATTAGCAGGTATTAATACACCCAGCCATTCCCGACCTTCTGGATGGAAAACAGGTGCCAACTTCTTATATTGAAGAAGAAAGCCTGCGTGTTTAACAGTTCTGGCTGTTCTGGTGCTTATCTGTGAGCTCCTGCCTTCTGCAGGCTGCCTTTACCCTTTATCCGTTTCTGACTCCCCTAGTGCTACTTTCATCCCCAGCTTCTCCATTATATACAAGTTTTGCCCACGATAGACTCCTGCTGTTTGCCTTGCTTATTCCTGCTGATACTTTACCACTCACCTCCTGCACCACTTTCTCGGAGGAGAAAGACTTCTCTGAGGTTTGCATCGTTTCCAAACTGGGCCAAGTCAGGTTAGAACGCTCCAAGCACCCGGACAGTAGTGGTTGTTCCCTATGGCATCGTCACCTCCACCACAGAACCTATACCCAGGAGCATCTCCACATAAACATTCATCACGGGAACAAACAGAACCACTCGGCCCAGTTTGGAGGCCACTGACCACAGCCTCTTTTCCTGCCCTGCTCAGAGCCCTGGGCACAGGGATTCCCTTACCGGTTTGTGGATCCATTGTAGCAGTAGTTGGGGAGGAAGTCAAAGTTCAGCTCCCAGAAGACATGCAGGGTGATCCGGCCATAGGGGGCAGACACATTGTGATTGGCCTCCCGGAACATGGCGTCGAAGCTGTCTAGTGTCATGTGCTTACAGAGGAGTCGGTGTGTGAGCCGGTTAATCTCCAGCAGCCACTCCAGCTCCTGACGAAGAGAGAAACCGAGGCTGCTAAAGAGTTGCAGGTAACACACACACAGACACACACACTGAACATGCCCTACATCTAGAGACCACTCTTAGACAACCTATGACCTCCTATATACAGACTAGGACCCCACGTAGTGGCACAGCACAATGCTCCCTTCTTCTGATACTCTTAGAACAAGAGAGGGTGGGAAGGCTACATGGAACCAGGAAGGAGACTGTTGACAACATACAAAACCCATTTGCTGCCCTTCGGGTAGAAAGTGTTTGTGTAAATTTAGGTTTCTTCATTGGTGAGGAAAAGGCCTGTCCCTTAGGGTCCAGTGTCATAAGTAATGCTGTGACTGAGTCTCGGTAGAGATCATTTCTCCATCCTGGAGAAAGTGCTAAATAAATAGGAGCTACCACCTACTTAGGGCTAATTATTCAGCTGAAGTATGACATTTCTAGGTTTTGGCAATGTTTTATGATTTAAATAAATTAGCACATATATATATATATACGTACATATATTATATATAAATAGTACATATACATAACAGCATAATTAGCATATGCATATATATGTACATATATGTATGTATAAATGCTCATCAAAGCCCTATGAGGTCAGTATTGCTGCAGTTCTTACACATGTGAAAACTGAGGCTTTGTGAAGTTGAATTATTTGGCTTTAGATCCAGGAATTGGGCTCTAAGGTACCATTCTTAACCATGATCAAATTACCACTGAAATGTTTAAAGGAGGTGTGTGTGTGTGTGTGTGTGTGTGTGTGTGTGTGTGTGTGTGTGTTTAAAATGCCTCCTCCTTTGGACCTCAAGTCCCGAGGCGCATGAGGCACCTGTAGTCTGTCTTCACTCAGCCCCAGTGACCAGCAACCTGTGTATGCCAGAGGCTCTGATCGTTTGGAGTTCCACCTTCATGAAGAGGGTGAGCTCAGAGTCCAGGTCTGCACGGAGCAGGATGCTGTGTTTGTTGGGAAATAAAATGATAATGAAACCCTTCAGATTGGGTTTCATTTCTTGTTGCTCTGCAGCTTGTCAGTCATTATTATCCAAAAGAATCACAGACCAAATGGGAAGAAAAAAGCTCAAGTTCTGGGGCACCTGAGGCCACTGTGGCCATGCTTTGGTGAGGCCAGCTTTAGAGAGTGGTACCCCTCTTACTAAGGGGAGAATCAAGACGACCAGAAGGCCAATAACATGCCCAAGGTCACACAACGAGAACAAACAAGGCCTTGGGATGGCATTCTGGTTCTTTGGATCCCAAATCATGAGTTCTTGGTCTCTTTGATACAGCTGGAGAGACAGACAGAAGAGGCAAGAGGTCCTTCGAAAGGGGTACATGACAAAAATAAAGTCTGCTTTTATATTCTAAAACCATATTGGGATGACAGGGGCCAGCTTTCCCAGTGAGTCACTGGCCGCAAAGATTTGGCTCCCTTCTCATCAGCCACAAGGACCCTGTAGCCTGACAAGTCCACTTTGGAGGGGTCAAGGCCTCTGCCCACACTTCCAACATTGCAGCTTGGGAACCCTGAAACTCAAGCTGCATGGCTGCAACCTGGGAGTGCAGGCAATAACTATAAACACTAACAGCAACGGGGCCAGGCAGGCCATGAAAGGGAGACTAATTGGAGTGGAAAGGAATCTTAAGGGATGGGTTATCTGTGGCAGGGTGAGGAACCCTATCATATAGGGGTATGCCTGGTGCTTTGATATTTTAGCTGGTTTTTGCCATGCTACAACAGGCCACGGATAGTAGACCTTTAGTATTCCAAAAGAATGCTAACACTTGGATTTCAACCACGGGGTGGCAGTCAGAAGGATGTTCTCAGTCTCTGTAGCAAGAAGTAAATGAAGGGCAGAGACAGCCTCAGCTTTCTGCTGCTGCCTCTTGGGGCTGAGCTGGTTCTACTGCATCTCTGTCCCCATTTGCTGCAGATTGGTAATACAGTAAACAGATATTAATGGCAACTGCTAATGAGTGCCTTTCGAAGATCACTGAGCCCTTAGCACACTGTGGTAACCTGTTTGGGGGGAGATAATGAGACCAAGGGAACAAATTCTCCTAAGGTTCTACGACTTTAAGTTTCCTGAACTTGAGTTAGTGTTACAGGGATGGGCAAAAGGGAGTCAGTACTCAACTGTAACACAAAGGCAAAATGAAACAGCCGAACGGGCAGTTTCAAAGAACCAGGCGACAGAGAGGTGGAATGAGAGAAGGAAGAGCTGGCTACATTAGAGCAACCGGAACTCTGAGAGGTCAGGGAGATTCCAGCAGGCATCTGAGAATTAAACAGAGTAGGCGGGGCGAGCTTCGCATCCAGTGTGTCTGTGGGGTTGTCGGGGTGACTGCAAGCTCAGGAGAGCCAGGCCTGCTTAAACAGTCTGCAGTCAGCCGGATGATAGCTGCAATCTGGGAATGCTAGTCTGGTGCTGTCTGAGCTCCTGCATCTTACTTGGAGGTTTGCAAATGTTAGGTGTTGCCTCAAGATTTCAAATACACCAGTAGCCAGAGAGCATACAGTCTGCCAGCCTGTGAGACTCCCTGCATATCACACTTACACAACGAGGAGACTGTCTCCCCAAGTCACACACAGTGACTCCCACATTTTAGAGCAGAGTTTCGAAGGTGGAAGGGAAGGGTACAATCCTCTGTTTGTTTCCGCCATTGCCTGGAGGCAGAGGCTGCTCAGCTAAGGCCCACAGGAACCATGCCTACCCCCAAGGAGAGAGGCTCCCTAGGTTGTTCCTAGGAAGGCTTCCAGGAAGAGGATGTTCTGGGTGGGGACCAGTGTCTCATCTGATTAAATGAGGGCTTTCACAGCATGTTTTCATTTTGCTCTAGCCAAGAGAACATTCAGTGTCTTCCAGGGAGTGGGAAGAAGCCATGAACACCTGCCCCCGCCTAAGTGGAAAACAAGAACATACAGCTAAACAAAAGAGAAGAAACACAAACTCCCACCTCTTGAGAGAGATAAGCACTGAGGACATTTTAACATGTACAAAACAAATCTGCATTTCCCAAGAGAGAGGCAGCCTAGAGATTTCAGGAATGTGAGCTCTTTATTCCAGTTTCTTGTAAGTGATGCAAGATTCAGGTGAGTGGTTGGGTCTAGCAGATGCTGTAGATATCAGCTCCCCCTCCCCAGAGAACCCTGCAGCCCCATAGTTCTTCTCTTGTTCCTTTTCTTAAAAAGCTATTACTTGTTTGGCTGGAACCCTTGCTTGGCCCTGCACAAGCCAGGAAACCCCATCTGCTCTTTTTTTTCCTCAACCCTGCCTGCAAGGAGGAAACTCCGGGCTCACGCGTCATCATCATTCCCTTCTCTGCATTTCAGACAGTTTACCCAAGAGCGCCCTCTCAGGGGCTCAGTGTTTAACCGTATATGGGCACAATCCCAGCTCCTAGCTGACACGTCATCACTCCTTGCCTAAACTCTATAAAAAACCCCTCACTTTAGCCCAGACGCAGGACTTCACTGACCTCCATCTGGGAGATGTCTGCTGCTTCCTAATAAACCTGCCTGTAGCTGCTTTTAATCTGGTCTAATCTGGCCTATACCCACATCACCAAGGGGGAGAAAAAGCCTATTATTTCTTATTAAGTGTTTATCAACTTACGAAGACCCATTCCAAATTCTTTCCAAGTCTGTTTCTACTATATCCTCATGGCTCCTTTACTTTAGAGATGAGGAAACAGGCTTGGTGAAGATGTAGAACTTGGCCAAGATCACAGAGCTAGTAACTGTCAGGGGCAGGATTGGAATAATATGTCTGTCTGATTCTGGTGTCCTAGTTCAATGCACTTCCTGCTTCCTCTCTGAGAGAAAACTGACAGGGAGCAATTCCAGCTGCTGTCTTCTAGAAGGGGACAGGTTTATTCCTGACTGCAACAGAGCAGGCTGAAAACTCTGCAGGGCACGGTGCAAAATGAAAACACAGGGTGGTATTCAAAACCATCCAGTATTTCAAGATGGAGACACATTGGAACAAATAACCCACCATAGAGCCCTTTCCGTCCGTCAAGGGCTACACACCCTTTAAGTGACCTTGTGCTACTTTCACTAGCTTCTCTGGACTCTGCCTGCTTGCTCCACTCTGTAGATCCCAAAGACATTGTCAAACCTGAGGGATGTTACTTCTGTTCTCAAGGAGATTCTCTTCCTCTCCCCTCACCTGGCTACCCCTCTATAAGGATGAAAAAATCATTCGCATTCCATTCAAGTCTTTTTTCCCCAGATACTCTGGTCAGGTGTGAAAGAAGTCCCCTGCTTCTCTTGAACTAGCCGGAAGAGCTAATAACTATTTCCAACTGGGCATCTATCTGAGGCCTCTTAGAGCAGAAAGCTAACAGGCCTCCTGTATCTTACCACAATGGAAGTCAGGTCTTCACTCTCAAAGCGGCTGATTGCCTGGTCCAAGGATTTGTACATGGCAGCAGAAATGCGCTGGGTGATGAGCCTGTTCAAGTCAATTGATCTACCCAACAGCTGAATGGCAGAGGAAGGGGGCGGGGGGGGGGGATGAAAGTTACTTAATATCTCCACAGACAAGTAAATACGATGCACTGGTAGAAAACTGTACTAAAATTATAAAGAGTATTACTGGGACAAGGGATGACTGTATGTAGAAAATAGCATCACAAAATTTATTGACAATGGTAATTCCATTTAATTTTTAATCTATGTGCATACCATATGTATATATGGCATATGTGTAATGAGTATGCATGCTTGTGGGAGAAAGAGAAAAATGAACTCAGTACAGTGAAACACTCATCACCATGTTTGGCTAGCCTGGAAACCGTTGTGTATTGTACTATTCTGATTTCCCTGAAGGCTCTACATAAATGGTTCTCAATGTGTGGGTCATGATCCCTTTGGGGTCACATAGCCATATTCTGCATGTCAGCTATTTACATTACAATTTATAACAGTAGCAAACTTACAGTTACAAAGTAGCAACAAAACAATTCCTCAACACAAGAAACTGCATTAAAGGGTCACAGCATTAGGAAGGTGGAGAACCACTGCCTGACTTAAAATCCATGGAGGGGAAAAAAAACAACCCCATTTCGGCTGTGGGAGAAGGCTTGGGGCAAGCTCTGACCGCTGGGAAATGCTTCTGCTGACAACCCTAGATTCAGTCCTAAGGTTCATTCTGTGTCTTCCTGTGTTCTGTTCGCAGTCTCCAGGGAGCAGGAGCCACCTTAGCGATGGCCTACTTTATGCCTCCATGGGAGTGACTTTAAAAGCAAGCATATGAACGGCCGATTAAAGGGTGGAAAAATATAGCTTAAGATAATTTCCACCAGGATCCACACGGGCATTATTGCAGATGCTTTGAAGACAACAATAACCATTTATTGAGCACCTGCTGTGTGCACTGTGCTTTGCTAGGTGCTAAGTGATTACTCTTAAGTATTATTTATTTTAGAATAAATTTCCTATTAACAAATTAAGGTCCCATAAAGGGATCCCGTGGCTAATTCTGCATGAAACTGATGATGCTCGTCTTTGGAAACTTATGTTTTTCTCTCTTATGACTAGGCACTGGCAATGGGTGTCCACAGAGTTCAAGATAGATTCTTTCCTGTTCATCTCAGCATCTTCTTGGCCTCAGCTCTGCTCCTTCACAGAGACCAAGGACCCCACAACAACTGCACAGAGATCACCGCACACAGGCTATTCTGCCAGAAGTCTTGGCAGGGAGAGTTTAGGGTCTGTGGTTGTAGCCATTATGCCTCTCCAGAACGACAGAGATATTTGTTCTTATCCCCAGCAGGATCTTCTCTACATCTGGGATCAAATGTTAAGAGAAACCACTGGATAAAAACAAACCAATGTCTACCCCAGATTTAGCTTGATGCACTTCATTTAAAGGGGATGCAGCCCTTTTCATTTAATTCAGGGGTGGGTCCACCTGAAATATGTGATAGTGCCGAGGAAGAAAAGAAGACTGCTCAGGACAGTAGGCCAGGGTGGCCAGTGCTTCTCAGAGGCCGGCTGGAGAAGAGCCAGGAAGTCTATAACTTACACCAAAGGATGCTCACTACTGTTTGTAACAAATTCTGAGGCTGTTGCGGTTGGGTGCAGACACTTCAGGCAGATAGGAAAGTCCACACCACCTCCACAGAATCTGTTCCTCCCATTTCTCCCCCCTGTGGCTTTCTCCCACATACCTGGACGTGTCTCTGTTTTAGCAGCGTCTCATAGCGGTTGGATGGTGGGTATGGAATGATCACTCCATAATTCTTACACTCAGCTCGAAAACGTTTATCCAACAGGACACTGGAAGAGAGCAACGTGAAGTAGGTGTGCTGAGCATGGCGGCAAATGGCTTCTCAACAACCGAGCCACAGCCAGGCCAGGCCACAGAGGTCCACCCAGAACACATGATCTCAAATATCTCAAACAGAATTGTGGCTGCTCTAGAGATGGTTCCCCAGATTTCCTTCTGGCCACAGAAGCTCAATATGTGAAATGGAATTTCTAAATTAATGGCGGGCAACCCAGGGTGGAGACTCTTTTCTTCATTTACGGCAAAAACAGTTGAGTGCGTTCTTAGGATGTCCCAGTGAAAATCCTAGGTACCGGGAACACCAAGGAAATTCTAGGTACTGCCCTCACAGTACTGACTTTCCATAGACGTGAGAGCAATCAAGGGAACAAAATTTGCAAGAGGAAGCATGTGCATAGTGTTCACTGAACCAGGCAACACACACACATGCACACACAGACTCATAGACATACACCACACGCACAAACATTCATGCACACGGACACACACACGCCTGTAGATGCATACACATACAGTTATTTTTAATGTCGCAACAGTTGTATAAACCAAATGTACTATTTTTATCTTCCACAGTGAGGCGTGGGTTGAAGGATATCCCTGGTACTTGAAAGTATGGTCATTTGGAGTTAGGGGTTATGTAAAGCTTTTTTTTTTTTTTTGTTTTTTTTTTTGTTTTGGAACAGAGGCTGAAAGATAGTGGTAAAGTCAAGGTAAGCTTATCCCATATGCAATAAATAAGCTTGGTCTGTTTTAGAAAAGAGAAGGCAGTCGGGGTGGGTAAAGGGAATGAGATTTTGGAAAAACATCTTAGTCTACAGGCTAGATCTTGTGAGTCTACAGAATCCTTGTAGAGAGGTGGGATATACAGATGAACTGGAAGCCGTTTCCAAGTTTTAAGTGGGGAAAAAGATGTATTTGGCACGGTCCAAAGTAGCAGCCGGCAGCCATAGTGCCTAATGAACCAAATGAGGCAGGCCCAACCTGAGACCCATTGCCATATACATGCTAGATTTAGGAGATCCAGGAGAAAAACAGAGCTATCTCTTCAAAAATATTTACACTGATTCCATGTTGAAATTTTAGTGGCTTTGATTTATTGAATTAGAGAAAACATCATTAAGATGTCAGCTGTTTCTTTTCCTCATTAAAATATGGCTGCTAAGATGCTGAGGACTGCAGAGACGGCTCCCACGTGCAGCAGCATTTTACTTCAGATGATGGGGTTGGCCTGTGTTACCCTTTCCTTCTAGTGCTTCTTTTCTCTCACCTTTCAGACTTCTCTCAATTTCCACCCTTTTGAAAAGCACCCTCCTTGCAGGGACAGTTGTTGAGAGATAGTTTTCAAATGGCGTTATGTATGTGTGTGTGTGTGTGTGTGTGTGTGTGTGTGTGTACTGGGACAGGGTTTCTCTGTTGTAGCCCTGGTTGTCCTGAAACTTGTTCAGTAGACCAGGCTGGCCTCAAACTCATAAGAGATCTGCCTGCTTCTGCCTCCTGAGTGCTGAGATTAAAGGTGAGCCTCTACACCCAGCTGGGGATATAGATTCTTAACTATGAAAATCTCTCTCTTCTCTTTCTCTCCCTCGCTTCCTCCCTCCCCCAACGTGTGTGTGTGTGTGTGTGTGTGTGTGTGTGTGTGTTTGTGCCTGTGTGTCTGCATACAGGCCAGAACAGGGCAACAGATCCCCTGGAGTTACAAGTAGTTGTGAGCTACCTCCTGTGACTTACTGGGATTTGAAGCTGGTTCCTCTGGAAGACAATCAAGAGCGCTTAAGCACCGAGCCATCTCTCTAGCTTCCAAGATGAAAAGATTTTATAAACCAAGCACAGAGAGTCCCTGTGACTTAACACTCCTGAGTTTGTTTACACAGAAAGAATCGGCAAGTTTAGGACCACAGTTGTCTCAGAAATGCTACCTCCCCTGTTGGGACTGCACCCTACCTGACCTGCTCACACCCATTAGGCAACTCTGTAGCGATGCATGTGCCTTTGCGCTTTCTATCTGCTCATTATTTAGGATTCATTCTCTTTAGTCAGTGCAGATTCCGTGTTTGGGGCATTTTGTGTGCAGTGCATGTCAACTCCTATTTGAAGTGCGTCAAGCCTGTCCAAGCAAAACAAGCCAATCACTTCCTTAGGGGAGGGGAAACAACTGAGGTGGGGAAATCCCCCTTGGGATTGCTGATCTGTTTGTCTCACCTTTCAGCAAGAACTACAATACTTTTATATAAATGTATTTTCCTTCATGATAGTACCATTGCTGGTTATTAAAACCCAAAAATTCATTGAGGATGGGGGCAGGTGTAATCTTCGGTAAATACTGAGAAGCCCACAAACCTGACACATCTCCAACTCAAACTTCTTCACACACACACCTTAAATACATCCTCCATAGATTTATATGTTTTAAAGAGGAAGTTTAAAATTAAGAATCAAGTCAAGCCACAGCTGTGCTTCTGAAAGCATTTTTGTGGAGGTTTATTCCTCTCCAGGCCCTTCAAGGTTTATGGTGCCAGGTCATACAGCCCGCCCTCTAGTGGCCACTGCCATGAAGTAACCCAAGCTTCTCACCAAATAATAGCAAGTAAGCTATTATTTTTGTACTTGATCCACCAAGGCTTCGACAAGAAGTTCCCTTTGCCTACACACTCCGGACCCATCTTACACCTCATTTTACTTAACTCCCTAGAGGCTGCTTCCTTAAGATGCCCTCGACTAGCTCACGATTATCCACCATATATTCCCAGTCTCATGGACTTCCTTTAGTTTTTATCACTCTGTCCTTCTATTGAACTGTAAACCTCATGAAGTATTTCTACACTACCTGCCCATTCTCCTTTACAGTGTGTTTCAGTGACCGAGCCATGGAAACTGCTCAATTTTCCTTAAGTGCTGAACAAGGGAGAGCAGGGAACCGTGGCTTCCAAGCCCTGGGCTGAAGAAAGGACACAGCCTAGGCTCCCCTACCTGCCCGCCATGGCTTTGTAGTAGGCAAAGATCTGGTCCGCCAGCTTGTAGACAAACTGATCAAAGCACAGGTTCACCTGATGGGGAGAAAGCAGGAAGGTCAGTGGGTCCTGTCTGCATTAGCCACAGAAACACAGGGCAGTTGGGAGGGCCCCAGGGCAGGGTTGACTGAAGTGTATTCCGGGGCAACACAACAGCCTTGACAGACAGGGTAAAAAGAAGAAGGCATCTGTGTCCACGAGTTCGGCCCTTTGCTCTTAATGTCTTCAGTTAGTTAGCAGAGGAGCCCAAGGAACCAGCCCCAGCCCCTATTGCTTCCCCCTGCTTGGTCAGGGAAGACAAATAAAAGCCTGCCCTCTTACGTGGTGATTAGCCCTGGCAGCCTGCTAACCGGAAGGCTTTCTTGTGTCCTCCTTGCATTTGCTTTTCCTTGTTCTGCAGACCTAATTTTGAGAATGTCTGTAGACATAGAAAAGTCCCTTTCTTCAAGCTTTCCTTAAATCCCTCTGGCTTTTAGTGAACAAAGACATGCACCGCAGTGTATCGGGATATTCATAGGAGACTGTGAAGTTTGGGGCAGAAGACAAGGTCACACCTGACATCAAGCATCAGAGCCACATTTCCCATCAATGAGCAGGGCAGAAAGTGGCCGACACAATGTGGGACTTTAAAGAGATCAGGCCCTGGCAACAGCAGGGCAGGGGACAGAGCCAAAGGAGGGCTCTGTCTTTGATTCCTTCCTATGAAGTCCTCAGCTTTGTAGGATGAAGTCTTTATTTAAAAGTTTCTGTACCTATGACTTGACATCCCACTATATTAGACAGAGCAAAACCCACAGCAGGTCCTGGGCATGGTGCTGGCTCCACAGTCGCTGTGTTGGCTTCAGCCCACGGTGCTGGCTTCACACCCAGGTAACTGAGGCCTCCTGCCTGCGCCCCTGAATCTAATTATCCTCAGTGTACCCTCTAGAGAAAAGGAATCTACAGGGTCAAGGCAGGAGTGTTCATTTGGGCCCCGCCCTCCCTTCCTAGAACCAGCTCTGAATTCTTATCTAGATATTCCCAGCCCCTCCAGAGGCCCCATGGTCTTTTTTGGTGCTCGTGACCTGCCTTTGGAGCAGTCAGATGGCACCATTTGCAAGACGGGGCGGGTATGGACGGGGGTCCTTGAAGCACAGAGGAGGGACGAGGAGAGCGGGAGAGGACCATTGCACACTATTATATTTGAGAGCCACAGTTGTCACAGGGAACATGAATACTGTTCCCTAGAGAAGCGTCTCTGCCCCTCCCCCCCATTTTGTGTTAATTGCTAAATATTGGACAAGTCCAGCATCTTGGCAGACCGTAGGGATGAAGGAAGCATGTCACTTGCCTCGGCTTCAATCTCATCATACAGGAACTGCTTTTTGAACTTGGTGAGAGCATAGTAGGCGCTGTCGTTGTATAGATCCAAGGGGTAGAGGACATACCTGCGAAGGAACAGAGAGTCATGGGGCGGCAAAGCACACCGGCCTGGGAAACACGAGGCGTGGCCAATGAGTCCGATGGCTTGGAGTTGGAGACAACTTCCCACCCTCCCTTGTGTCCCCTCCATTTAGGAAGGGCTTGCTTTCCAATTTGCACACAGATCTCAGAATCCATGATGCTAATGGATCCCCTGACCTAAAACACCATAGCCAAGGAGGATATTTCTTGGTTGCTAGAGAAGGCGATTTCTTGAGCATGGCTGATATGAGATGGCCTAAGAGAGGAAGGGCAGAGGACTGGGGCCTTTCTAAGTCCATCTGTGTGGCTGAGGCAAATGACCTTGGGGCGAAGTACTATGCCTCATCTCCACGCAGGAGTTTCTTCTTTAAAGCAAAGAGTCCGGTGGCTCATCCTCCCACCCCACCCCAGGAACTTCCTGCTTGGCCCAATCCTGACTCTTACTCCATCATAGAAGGTTCTTTGGTTTCCAGGATATGGTCCGTTAGAATCCAGGGCATGGACATCTCAATTGGGAACTGGATTCGCCGGCCCATGGTTAACTCCAGGAAGAATTCTCGGAACCAGAGCTGGGAGAGGTCGCAACACTGCTGAAGGGCTTCTGGAAGTACAGGGAGAGAACCTTGGCTTAACAGAAAGCGCTCACACGCCACAGCATTCGTCATCTATTGGCTGTGACCGCTGGGAGCACAGCAGCTGTCACACACAGCCCTTCCCTGTTCTTGAGGCCTTGTGCCTAAAGCCAGCTTAGTAGCACCTATGGTGAATGACATCAGTCGGCTTCTGAGACAGGGCAAGTTATGTGGGAAGAGGCAGTGACGTTTCTCCTAAATCCTACAGAGCCTACATGCAAAAGAAGTGGGATTTGTAAACAAACACCGTTTTTAGAACACACCTACCAATGTTCGCTTTCAAGGAAGCATGGCTCCCTCATCCCCTGTGTGTGGTGATTCTGGATCCTTTGCTTTTTGGAGGTCTTGAAAACCCAACTTCAAACACATTCTCTGACAGAGAAGCCTGGACTACTGTTTTACCGGTATACTGTGTGGCCCCCATGTCACTGGGTTCCCACTTGCCTTTGCCCTGCTGCATACAACCTCTCCAAGCAGAGGAAAAAAGAGGGTACAGAACTGAGTATATGTGGTAGTTTGAATGAAAATGGCCCCATAGAAATAAAAAAAAATGACTTTGAGATTCCATCTTATACCTATCAGAATGGCTAAGGTCTAAAACACAAGCGACGGCTCATGCTGTCGAGAATGTGAAGCAAGGAACCCTGAGTGCAAACCTGTACAATCACTTTGGAAATCAATATGGCAGCTCCTCAGAAAATTGGGAATCGATCTATCTTGAGACCCAGCTATATCATTCTTGGGCATATACTCAAAAGACACTCCTTCCTATCACAAGAACACCTGCTCAGCTATGTTCATTAGCAGCTTTATTCATAATAAACAACCTCGATGTCCCTCAACCCAAGAATGGATAAAGACAATGTATATTTACACAATGGACTATTACTCAGCTATTAAAAATGACATTCTGAAAATTTCAGGCAAATGGATACCAAGTGAGGTAACCCAGACTCAGAAAAACAAATGTATGTACACACTTATAAGTCGGTATTTGCTGTAAAGGGTAACCACGCTGCAAAACACAGACTCAAGGAAGCCAAGGAGGGCCCAAGGGAGGACGCTTGCTTGAATCTCATGAAGAAGAGGAAATAAAATAGACCTCTGAAGTAGATGGAGGGAACCCTCCCTGCATGGAAGAGGGGGTGGGGAGGGTAATGGGGGAGAATAGGGGTGAGTGGTGAGGCAGTGGGGTGGGAAGGAACTGGAGAGAGACTGGAAATTGGTGGGGGAGTATCTCTGGGACAGGGGAGGTCCCTGGGAGTCTGTTGGGGTGACCCTAGCTGAGATCCCTAACAGCAGGGGACATGGAGCCTGAAGTTGCCACCTCCTGTAGCCAGGTGGGATTTTCAGTGGAGGGAGGGTGACACCAATCCACCCATAAAACCTTTGACCCCAAATTTACCCTGACTACAAGAAGTGTAGGGATAAAAACAGAGATTGAGGGAATGCCAGACCAATGGCTGGCCCGACTCAAGACCCATCCTGTAAGAGAGAGCCAACTCCTGACACCACTGAGACTCTCCTATGCTTGCAGAGAGCAGCCTAGCATAACTGCCTTCTGCAAGGCTTCATCCAGCAGCTGATGGAAACAAATGCAGAGACCCACAGCCAAACAACAGGCCAAGCTCATGGAGTCTGGTGGAAAAGTGGAAGGAAGGATAGAGGGAACTGGAGGGGTCAAGGACACAAAAAGACCTACAGAGTCAACAAACCTGGGATATCGGGGGTTCACAGGACTCAACTCCAACCAGAGAGCATACATGTGCTGGACCTAGACCTCCTACACATGTGTAGCAGATGGGCAGCTTGGTAATTATGTGGGTCCCCTAACAATGGGAATGGGGGTTGTCTCTGACTCTGTTGCCTGCCTGATCCCTTTCCCCTAGCTGGGCTGCCCTGTCAGGCCCCAGTGGGAGAGGATGCACTTAGCCTTGCTGTGACCTGAGGTGCTAGGGTGGGTTGGTACTCCTTAGGGGCCTCCCATTCCCTGAGAAGGTGATGAGGGAATGGGGAGAGGAGATGAGGGTGGGGGCTGGGCCCAGACCGCAAAGTGATGAAATAAACAAAATTTTCAAGTCAGTGAACTGATTCCCAATGATACTCTGCTCTACTTGTCGACAGGAGTCCAGCATAATTGTCATCAGAGAGGCTTCATGATAGGAGCAGATGCAGAGATCTGCAAACAAACATTAGGTGGAGAGAGGGGAGGAAGGACTATAGGAGCCAGAGGGGTCAAGGACACCAAAAGAACATGCCCCTCAGAATCAACCAAGCAGGGCTCAAACAGCTCACAGAGACTGAACCAACAGTTGGGGAACCTGTCTGGATCTGATGTGGGTCCTCTGCATATACGTTACAGTTGTGTAGTTTGGTGTTCCTGTTGGACTCCTAAAAGTGGGAGTGGGGGCCATCTCTGACTCTTTTGTCTGCTTTTGGGACCCCTTTCCTCCTAGTGGGTTGCCTCATCCAACTTTACTCTTATTGTAACTCGTTATACCCCAGAGAGACCTGCTCTTTCCTGAAGGGAAATGGAGGAGGAGAGGGATCTGGATGAGAGCGGACCAAGAGGAGAGAAGGGAGGGGAAATTTCCACAGTCAGGATGTTGTATACGAGAGGAGAATAAAGAATAAATAATGAAGAAAATGGCCCCATAGGCTCATAGGAACTGGCACTATTGGGAAGAGTGGCCCTGTTGGAGTAGGTGTGGCCTTGCTAGTGGGGTTCTGAGATGCTCAAACCAGGCCCAGTGTGGTATCCTCTCTTCCTGCTGCTTGTATATCAGCTACTTCTCCAGCACCATGTCTGCCTGCATGTGGCAATAATGGACCGGACCTCTGAACTGTGAGCCAGCCCCAGTTGAATGTTTTCCTTTGTAAGAGTCGCCCATGGTCATGCTGTCTCCTCACAGCAATTGAAACCGTTACTAAGATGGTACAACAGAGTTTGTAGTTGCTCAGGTCAACAAAACACTGATCCAGCGCACGCTGGACCACAGATGTGCGTCCCCGGAATGAATACCCCTTTCTAACGGATGCTTCCCAGACAAACTCACTTGGTCCAGAATGGGTGCAACAGAGCCCGGCCTTTCCTACCTCTCCCAGCTGACAGAAAGGTCTTTCTTTTGTTGTTTTTAAATAATCTTTTGCCCTCGGGAGCAAAATGTGTGCCCCGTGTGACCCACGATTTCCTCTCTCTATGACTTCCAGCCCGACGTCTTTGGTTGTCCTGGGAGGTGGATGCCCTGCCTTCTCTCCCCCAGGCGAGGGCCCCGAGGCTCACCGCTGATGTTCAGCAGGTGTGTGAAGAAGAAAGACTGCTTGTGGAAGTCCTCTATGGCAAGGACAATAGGGCCATCCAGGCTGCTTCTGAGTGTCTTCTTGGAGCCGCTCTTGTCTGCGATGAGGGACTCCAGCATGGTACGAACCATGTACAGCTTGAAAAGGAAGGGAGAGAAAATCAGGGTGGCCCTCCATGCTGAGGAAGGACTTGCCTCCTCTTCCCACCCTCCTCCTGCCTCTTTCTGCTCTTAACGAGAACTGTCTTCTTAAGGAAGCACTGGCTTAGGCAGAGCAGCAGATTTGGAACCACCAGAAACCTCTTCTCTGCTCTTCTGGGACCCAGCACATGCCAGGCAAGCATTCCATCACCGAGCTCGCCACCCGCCCTAGTGTAAACCCCTGAGATGGAGACTGAGCAGCTTTTCGAAGTTCTCTGCCTAGGGCCCACAGACCCCTAGGTGGACCTGACAATGGCAGGGCGTTAAGACCCATGGCAGGTCCCTGCCTGCCCTGCTTAGCCAACGGTGTGGGCATCCATGTCACTCTACAGTCACTCTCTGATTTCCCAGATGACCATGGTAACAGCATGGATGGGGCACTGAACCAGGAGTCAAAAGAGCCAGGTTCAAAGCCAGGCACTGCCAATGACTTGCTGTGTGACCTTAGACAACAAAGCCTCCACTCTGGGCTTCAGTTGCCTTTTCTCACAGGAGGACCCGATAAGTTCTCAACTCAGTCTCTTTAAGCTCTAACATCGGGAGGAGTTACGCAACAGACAAAGCTTTAAACAGCAACCCCAACCCCAACTACCTTTTCTGAGCCTCTGTGGTTTGAACCTGCCAGTGAATGCTGGCGCCCTCTGGTGGCCTGGGCTGCATTGCACAGCCTTCCAGAGATTCTGGGTGGAAATCCGTACTTACACAGGACACATAACTCCTGCTTACAGAGCGCCCTACATGCAAAGGGCCCAAGAGCAGTAGGCTTTGTTCTTTCTGCTACTCTATTTTTTTTTCCCCACACCATTTGTCTTTGAATCTGAGGGCTGGGAAGGGCCTTGAGGAGCCAGGCTAGTCTGTTCCTGCTGCCTCCCGCAGTGGGCACCCAAACCAACCCAGCCAGGCGGTGTTATACCAGGGATCGGCAGCCTCTTCGGCCCTGTGTGCCACCAGTGGGGTGAAACAAAGCCCTCGGGGACCACTGGCAGGCCTAAGACGTAGATAGGAGAGAAGGAAGAGGGAATGGGAGGGCAGGAGAGACAGGGAGGAGGGAGAGAGAGAAAGAGAGAGAGAGAGAGAAAAGCGAGAGGTATTGTATACAGTGGGAAAGCCGCCACAACTGCAGGGGCCACACGTGACACGCTCCAACCTCCCAACAACCACGCTACTCTCTGCTGCTTCTGGATGGGCCCTAGGGTCTCACCCACCATGGGCCTGGCAGTCACAGATCTGGGTGCCATGCTACTCTATGCAGGGGCCCCTTGGTGGAGAAGGGGTGACCATTGTTGCTGGTTTCCTCGACAGTCCACCCTCCAGGTCTTGTCTGTCAATGGGCCTGCCTCTCTCTGAGTATCAAAGTACAGTGCTAATGATGGCCTTGGAAAAGTGGGTTCATTCACAACAGGGTCAATTCTTTAGCCAACTGTATCAATTTAACAGGGCATTTAACCCACCAGGACAGCCTACGGCCCAACTACATGAGGCGCCTACATCTACCGCATTCTGAGGGCTGAGGTAGAGCCCTGGGGTGGGTATCAGGAGACCCGGGTTCTTATCCCACCTCTACCTGGCAGTCATCTGGTGACTTGGACAAGTCACTTCCCCTTTCTGGACCTCAGTTTCTCCATCTGTGATAGGGGGAGGGATGAGTTTACCTCTCAGTACTCTTCCAGCTCTGGGGCTCTCTAGGAGTCAACTAAACATGCCCGTGCTGTCAACCTACCCCAGTGGCACCTGGGGTTGGGGCTTTAGCTGTTGGTGACCAACCTGCAGTTCTCCAGTTATCTACAAAGATGGCCTCTCTCTTCTGTCTTCCATCTATAGCCCCTCCATCCTTCTCCTCTCCTAGCTCCCCCTGGGGCCTGTCTTCATCTATTTCTCAGGACTTAGAGGAGTACATGAGAGCCATTCAGCTATGCCACACAGAGTTAGAAAGCTCTCTGACCTTCAAATATTTCAGATCTGTCTACGGAGGCTTCTTTGGGATGTACCACAAGCAGATGACAAAAGCCCATGCCCATAGATCATCGGAAATGGCAGAGCTAAGGGATGAAAACCCTGTCAATCACTCACCTGCCCCTGTTCAGCCCCAGCCCCGCCCAGACATGGACACACACAGAAGGAGGGGTCAGAAAGGGCCTCAGATGGCCCAGGTCAGGTGATGCAGAGTAGAGACAGGCTTGAAAGGCCCTGTAAGTAGATGCTTCTAGTTTGGGGCTTCTGGAGCCTGCCAGACCCTGGTGCTTATGGTAAGACTCATCTGTTTTCAAATACCACAGAAAGCAGACCAGGAAGTACTTTTCCTGCATCGGCAGTGAGAAGCGAATTTCGTGATTCCCTCTTTTCTCCCCTTGTAATTTCAAGACTGCTCTGGATAAACACAGGCAATACTTTACTACAGAATCTCAGGCTGGGAACCCACAGTGTTCCTGACAACCAGGCTTTCTCTAAGGGGAGGAGGCTTGCCAAGCTTGTGGGCTACCTTTGGAAAAGGGATGGAAAAAGTAGAAAAGTTAAGAGTTTTGCTAGTAATGGGATCTCATCCAGTTTCCTGTTTTAGAAGATAATCGGAGCTGAGAGAGGTTAAGGTACTTGCCCAGGAACGTACAGCAGGTCAGAGGCAGAACTTGTAAGTTCCGGAGCCAGGATGCCACCCTAGGCAAAGGGGCTGGCGTTATTACAATCCACAGACTATCTGTGCCAGATCTCTCCTGTGCTGCAGAGTATGAGCTTTGGAGGGCGAGGAGACAGCTGGGTAGGTGGCTATGGTACGACCACCGCTGGTCAGACTAGACAACTGAGGCACAGAGAGATTGTGTAACATGCCCAAGGTCACACAGGTGTCTAGGACTAGAACCCAGGTCTCCTGAATCCTAGGCCAGCAGTCTTCCTTTCCATATCACAACGATACATCACAAAAGGCCCAGAGCAGCTGCTTAGCCCTGCCCCTCCTGACAAGGACCCCCATCCTGCTACACCACGATTAGGCCTGTTGCCCTTCCATGGTCCAACTGGCCTGGAGTCAGAGCAGCCAGGCTGCCTGGGAACTGCTTACCTGTGTGCTGGACGGTCCCACAGCACGACGGGGCACCTTGATATCGAAGCCACCTTTGGGGTCCTTCTCCCCCCTTAGGCATGGGTCATTGGGGGGCTCTCGGCCTCCCTCCCAGTCACAGATGGTCTTGCGAATTGCCTGTAGGACACTGGGGAAGGAAGAATGGGGACTCGGCTCAGGTGTTGGCAAGGCTGCTTCTAGGCCCCCCCCCCCCAGGGTCTTGGTACCTCCTGCATTAGTGGTCTGAGTGTCCAGGATGCACACCCATTCCGGGACCCACTTAGGGATCCTGCTGACAGTGTTAAGGTGCTTTGAACAAGTGGCTGATCAAGTACCTAAGAACTCAGCTCTGAGCCATGCAGGAGACAGGAGGACAGGACTTGGGGGTGGGGAGAGGAGGAAGGACCTACAGGAGCATCTCATTAGTATCGCTGACGCCATGGATAAAATTTTAATAACAGTTTACATTTACGGCCTCCGCACTCTATGTGGCATGCACTGAAGCCTACATACAGATTACCTCATCTCATCACCCCACGGCGTGATCCCTTCTTACAAACAAGGAACTGACCTTCAGGGCACTCATTGGAATAATACACTTTTAGACAGCGGTAGGTTTGAGTTCAAGCTGTGGAGCGGAGGCTTGGCTTATCACATCTGCTTGCCAGAGTGTCGCTGTGTGTTTTAAGCCAGGCTGGAAGCCCGCTGAGCTAGATGACCCTCCTCTTCCAGCCCTGCAATCCCACGGTCCTTCAGTGCCCTGAATGGGGCCATCCAGGGACCCACCTGATGAGGACATTCTTCTTCTTGCGTACTGCTTGCCGCAATGGCTCCCGCAGCGTCACCTGGGCGAAATCTTGCAGGGCGGCATAGATAGTGTTGCGGATGGCCTGGTTGAAGACACTCTCCATCCTCCCCATGAGCACCTGCAGACCCTTAATCATGGCGATCACCTGGTGGGAACAGAGCAAGGGTCAGCCTACCTGTCACTCAGCAAGCCATCTGCTCACCTTGCAAGGTCACCCTGCAAGGAGGGGGTCACTGGAGATTCCCCAGTGGCTCTAAAACTGCCAGGCCACGACTAGGTAAGAGGTAGGGCCAAATGCACACTGTCAGATGTAAACAACGTAAGATTATGTGGCCAAACAGAAGAAATCCTGCCCTATGAAGCAACGTGGATAGAACAGGAGGACATTCGCCATGTTGAGTCAGGCCCAGAACAAAGCTTACAATAAAAAAAGAGGGGCTGGAGAGAGAGAGAGATGGCTCAGTTGGTGAAGTGTTTGCATTGTAAGCTTGAGAACTAACTTCAAACTCCAGAACCTGCAGAAAAAAAAAAAATGATAGTTCAGCCAGCTGGGAGTTCTGTGCTGGGAGAAGGAGCAAGTTGGAGTCTTGGGGCTCAAATACCAGCTAGCCTAGACTAATTGGGGGCGAGGGAACAAACTCCACGGTGAACAGCTCCTGAGGAATGACATGTGAAGTGAAAGTCAGCATGTGCTGACTTCCACATGCACATGAATGTAACACACACACACACACACACACACACACACACACACACACACACACAGGATTAAATAGTGGTTGTCAGTCCTGGATGGATACAGCGGGCAGTAATGGAGAGGTGAGGGTTCATGTGTATAGGACTGCAGATGGATAGGAGGGATGATTTCCAATGCTACATTACGGTGGGAAAACTGCTCTGCACAAGTAGCTGCATTTTCAAAATAACTACCACAGAGGAATTCAAATGTTTACAACAACAAAAATAATTTAGCTAATCTGACCTTTACATAGCGTGCCCAGAATACCGGCATGTCATAGTGGACCTCATGTGTATTTATAACCATTAAGTGTTAACCAAAAATAAGTGATAGTTAGAAAATGACACTTGTATCTTGCTACAAAAGCAAGACTACGGTTCATGAGGCAGGTCACTGTCATCCTGGCCCATGTCCTAATCTCACCGCTGATTGTTGACAAATCACAGCTGGTCCCTTGGACCACATCCTGGGTACTACTCTCGAGAGTTTTGTTTTGTTTTGTTTTGAAGATCTCTCTACAAACACTGACATAAACTGTACCAAACCAGACCACCGTTCCAACCCCCAGAACATTTACTAAAGCTTTCCTTCGGAATAACATGGCCAACAGCTTCTTGAGCCTCTAGCTAGAAACTTCCCCCGAAGTTGTTCTGAAGATACCTCTGTTTCTGCTTTTTCAGAGGAAGAAAGATGAGCTGGTGCTGTAACAAGTCTGGGATAACCACCTTAGTCTTGGTTGTTATCTGGGGCCTGTATGCCAAAATGCCTGTGTTCTTTCGCAGGATGCCTGTCTTCTCCTGGCACTGGGCACTCCCTCCCCTGCCTGAAGGAAGGAGGCAGATACCTGTGCAGCTGCTGTCTGCTGCCCAGTGGGTATGTCGAATGTGGTGTGGGAGGGATAGGAATAATGGATCTAGGTAGGAGACACATTCTCAATCAGTCCAGCTTTACCAGCCTGAGTCGTCCATGCTAGTCAGTCTAAAGTGGTAACACACTGACTTGTGAGAGCATGGAGGGGAAGCATGTGACCTGTCAGCCGTCTCATGGTAGCCATGCACTCTTACACCCACAGGGATGTGTCTGCTTGCATGCACCAGGCTGAAGCACAGAAGGCCCAGTGGCTAGGAAGGCCCAATGCCATGCACATCCATGCGTAAAAACCCCCCAAGTGGAACCTTCTGTTGAACAGGATGAAGGAATGAGCGATGAGCTTACATGTGCTGATCTTTTTTTCTTTCTCTAAAACGTTGAAGAAACAGAACAAAATAAACAAGACACCCCCTAAACAAAGAAAGAAACAAGCAAACAACAACACTAGCAACTAGGGTGAGAAACCTGGTCAGAAGGTGAAGATACCCCTAGGAGCTAAAGAGTAGAGTGCTTTGCTGCAGTAGGGTATGTGGAAAGAACTAATAAGAGAGGCATTCGAAGGTGGTCAGACTCCTGGCCAGAGGTGAAATGAAAACACATCCAGACAGAGGCTAGAGAGCTGGTGCAGCAGTTCAGAGCATTACCTGCTTTTGCAGACCCAAGTTCGGTTCCCAGCACCCATGCTGGACAGCTGACCAATGCTTGTAATTCCAGCCCAAGGGTATCTGCTGCCTCTGGGCTCCTTAGACCTCGGGTGCATAGCCTCTCACACAGACAAACCCCCAACTAAAACACTGAGACAGACGGATCGATAAAGAAGGGTTCAGATTATTTCAAACACAGAGTGGCAAGCCTGTTGGACCTGAAGGTAAAATCTTTGCAACTTAAGACTAGGTAAAGACTTCTTCGCTAGAATCCCCATTTGCATACTGTAAAATAGTAAGATGAATAAATTGGACTTTAGGGAACTATAAAGCCAGTGTTCCTTAAAAGGCACTGTCAAGAAAACAGAGGCAAAGTCACCAAGAAGAGAAGCTACTTACAACATATGCATGACAAAACTTTTGTGGTGAGGATACAGAAAGAATTCTCACAACTTAGTGAAAAAGCAGAACACAACCTTTAAAGACGGGCAAAGACAGCCTGGTGGTGGTGGCACACACTTCTAATCCCAGGCAGTCAGGTAGATCTCTAAGTTTGAGGCCAATCTGGTCTACAGAGTGAGCTCCAGGACATCCGGGGCCATACAGAGAAACAACCTTGTCTCAAAAACCAAAAACAAACAAACAAACAAACAAACAAAGCGAAGACTTCGATAGAATATTTATCATTACACTCTGGGAAATGAGAATGACAGGATTAATGTGGCTCACCTAAATGATTATTAGAATGGCCAAGTTCATTAGTGAGATGGCCACTAGCAAGGCCTGTGAGGGCACAGAACAAGGGACTGTGACAGAGACTTGGTGATCATGTGAAAGCCCCCTTAGTGTGGCCATGGAAGGAACATCTACAATGCGAGAACTCCAGTGAAAAGTTACAATTCAGCCATGACAGCACAAGCATGTAGTCCCAGGACCTGCCTTGGCCATCAAGCGAGTTCAAGGGCAACGGAATGAGACTCTGTGTCAACAAAAACAAAGCCAAAGAGGCTCGGAGTGTTGCTCCGCTATCCTTCCATCTTCTTCCCCGGAACAGTAGGGTACAGGGTGTGACCGTGATCTGCCTTTTGACATGGGTGCTGGGGATCCAAACTGGGATCCTCAGGTTTGTGTGGTCAGTGCTTTCACCCACTGAGCCACCTTGCCAGCCCACATCATATATTTTTAAAAATTTAACTTATTCTTAGAAACTGTCAGACATGTAGAGGTTTATGTACTGGCTGGGTCTGTGTCAACTTGACACAGCTAGAGTTATCAGAGAGGAAGGGCCTCAGGGTTTTCTCACTCGGTATCTCAGGCCGTTGAGGAAACATCTCCGTGAGGCCCAACTGTAAGGCATTTTAATTAGTGATTGATGTATCAGGGCCTAGCTCATTGTGGGTGGTGCTATCCCTGGGCTGGTGGTCCTGGACTCTTATCAGAAAGCAGGCTGAGCAAGCCAGGGGAAGCAAGCCAGTTTGAGTCCTGACTTCCTTCAGTGAGGAACAGCAATATGGAAGCGTAAGCCAAATAAACCCTTTTCTCTCCCGCTTGGTTTTCTCATCACGGTGTTCTGTCACAGCAACAGACAACCCTAACTAAGATACATGATTATCTTGCTCATGACCGTCTTTACTTCCCCTGGCACCTCCCTCGGGACCTCCCTTCCAATTTCATATCCTCCTTTCATAAGCACATGTTTAGCCATCTATTTGTTATGTTTTAACCCAGTGTGTCCAATCAGAGCTGCCCACACACACATGGGCATGCAGTCATGCCCTGGGCATGGGGACTCAACCAATGGTCATGCTCCTAAAAAAGGTGACTCTTACTACCCCAGTAACTAGCAACTGTTCTTCCACTAGGGGCAGGGACTCATGAACCCTCGACAGTCTATGCTGGAATTTTAAATTAGCTGAACCCTTCGTCATTTCTTTAGATAAAAATTATATATGTAGGTATATATATATATGAGTACTCTATCTGCACGTACACTTGCATACCAGAAAAGGGCATCAGATCTCATTATGGATGGTTGTGAGCCACCATGTGGTTGCTGGGAATTGAACTCAAAACCTCTGGAAGAGCAGTCAAGGCTCTTAACCACTGAACCAGCTATCTATCTATCCCCACCCCATCCCCATCCTTCACCCTGTCATTTCTTAGTAACTTTTCACAGAGAACAACCTGGATGGGGGGAAAAAGACATCATAAAAAGTGCAGCAAGTTAAAAATGTCAACACTGTTGGGTGATTAAAATGACTCCGGGAACCACAGGGAGCAGCAGTCCTGGGGTGCGTGGGGAGAGCAGGGCATCGGACACCCACCTCCACAAAGGCAAACTTCTCCTCGCTGGTGTAATTGTAGCGCGTGGCTCTCTCATATTCTTCCGCTGTGCCCGGGCAGTCCTTGTTGCAAAATTTGTCTGTGGGGTGAACCAGCTTCCAAGAGTACTGGGGAGAGAACAAACAGCCAAGACCCTCAGCTGAGGAATGGTGAAGAAAATGGCCAAGCCATCCCAGGGCACACTAACGGGGTGGAGAAGAGATAGCACTGACTCATGCAGGATGGGGACAGACCCTGAAAACACAATGTAAAAACAACAACAACAACAACAACAACAACAAAAACCTCTAGACACAAAATATCACACGCGCTTTATGAGTCTATGTATTTAGATATGGCGGATATCGAGAGTAGGGTATCCTTAGAAAGCAGAATACTGAGGTCCGAAGGAACGGGGTGATAGGTGTGAGTTTTTAAAACTATTTTTTACGATTTATTTTTAATGACGTTTATGTGTGTATGTTTCTGTCTGTGGGGATGTGCACGCGTGTGCAGGTATCCACAGATGCCAGGGCCATCAGATCTCCTCTGCCGGGGTTACAAGAGGTTGTAAGCCAACCAATGTTGGTGCTGGGTCCCAGATGGTGTGTGTGTGTGTGTGTGTGTGTGTTATGTTGTAAGTGATGAAAATATTCTTAATTTAAGGGTATATAATTCTGTAAATATACTTAAATTTGTAGGTTTCACGGAAGCAGTCCCGTAAGCAGTGTGGTATATGAATTACATGCTGAAAGACAGAACACTGAGTGAAGTCAGAGCTCCATGGATGCCATGTGAATCTGGCCATGTGAGACCTGTCACCTCAGGACACTTACCACCTCCATGACGTGGGCGCTCCACTTGGAGAGAAGCTGCAGGCCTCGCAGGGCCAGGTCAAAAAGCTCCCGGTACTCTTCATCTGACTTCTGGCTGTCCAGCCCTGAGCCTGTCACCACCTGGGGGGACAGAGAACTGCGTACTCACTGCGTGGTCCATGGGCCTGAGGCTTAGAAGCATTCCTCCTCTGGTTCCCCAGCAGACACTGTGCAACTGCCATGCCCCTTTGCCAGGTAAACTTGGCTTTGACAGTTGTCTCGCTGAAGGCCACAGGAGGTGTTAGTCTAGATTCCCCACCCAGTCCCACCCCAGAGCCTTGCAGCAAAGGCTTTAACCCTGTCTTGACTGCACTCTCGGTAGGAAGCGCAGACTAGTAAGTCTTTGCAGTGATATGAAATATGAGTGCGTGTGTAGGCAATGAGTTTCACGCAGCACCTTGACATCACGGGACCCCTAGCTTCATACCCTGCTTCGCATACAGGGCTCATCACAGATCACCAAAATGATGTCACTCACTAGCTACGATGTACTGATTAAAAAAAGATCTGGAATGGGGGCTGGAGAGATGGCTCAATGGTTAAGAGCACTGTCTGCTCTTCCAAAGGACCCGGGTTCAATTCCCAGCACCAGCATGGCAGCTCACACCTGTCTATAGCCTCAGTTTCAAGGGATCTGACACTTTCATGCTAATGCACATAAAATGAAAAAAAAAAAAAAGATCTGGCACAAATGACTGTATGTGTAATATTCCACACCATGTGTATGTACGTATGTACCCACATGGTATCTGGATATGTATACATGTCCACATGAATACAGGTGGGTGGTCATCAGTGATGGACACTATCTTTGTAAATCTGCTTCGTCACTACTGTCTACCTGTAATTTTCCAAATTAATGCTTGCTGCAAAGTTTCCATCCCTTGCAGACAGCTCTGTGTTCCCAGTTGGGCAGAGGCCTCTCCCTCTTTGGTTTAGCTCTCCTATTACAAATAAACATCTTCCCTGTAGCTTAAGCAGTATTGAGATGCCCAAATTTGTGTGCTTTTAATTAAGTCTCAAACAGAGCTTATGTGCTAGGCCAGTGGTTCCCAGCCTCCCTAAAGCTGCTCTTCATGTTATGGTGACCTCAACCGTAAAGTTATTTTCATTGCTACTTCATAACTGCAATTTCGCTACTGTTATGAATTGTAATGCAAATATGTGTATTTTCTGAGGGTCTTATGCAACCCCTGTAATAGGATCAGTTGACCCCAAAGAGGTTGTGACTCAGTTGAGAACCACAACACTATGCAGTGTTCTACCTGCAGGAAAGCTGTGGCAGGCACAGTTAGAAACACTTCAAACTGAAGTCATTGTACTGTTGATATTCAGTTAATGCCAATGAATTAACCGAAATTACCACAAAGGTATCTTTAGACAAAAACACACATACAATAAGATTCTGTGCTGTTAAATACTGTAGCAAGAGGCTCCAGGGAATTCTGAATTTCTTTGTGGACAGTGGTTCATTTTTTTTTTTTAAATTTAGAGTTTATGCTAAATTAAACTCTAAATTAAACTCTCAGAATGTTATGACTGAAAGTTATGAAGACTGGTAACATATATGCATATAGAAAGCATGTTCATTTGGTTGAATGTGTCTGAGGTAGTCTACACCCAATAGATTCATGCAATGGTAGATGGGAAATACTTAGGAAAATGTTGTATTCTGTATTGTGCGATCTGGTCATTATCCCTAAATACACAAAAACAACTATTTATGATGTGATGTTTAGCTTTAGTTGCCAATTTGGCACAACCTTGAGTCATCTTGGAAGGGTGTCTCAATGAGAGATTGTCTGTACTGGCTCAGCCTAGAGGTATATCCATGGGGGCTTGTCTTACTTAAGTTAATTGATGAGGGAAGACCCAGCCTACAGTGGGTCTGAACTGTGTAGGAGTGGGGAAACTGAGCTGAGCACAAGCAAGCAAAAGAGCATGCATTCATGTCTCTCCACTCTTTACTGCAGGGGTGATGTGAGCAGCTGTCTCAAGCTCTTACCTCTGTGACTGTCTCAAAGTGATGGACTATAATCTGAAATTGTGAACTCAAATAAACTCTTATAGAATAAATTCTTTAAACTGCCTTTTGTCAAGAGTATTTTATCATAGTAACATAAAACTAGACCATGTGGTGTTTACACATTGTATTAGGTCTCATAAATAATAAAGATGATTTACGATAACTTGGGTATGCAAATAGGTTATATGAAAAACTAAGAGACTGGAGGATCTGTAGACTTTGGTGTCAGTAGTAGATCTCGAAGCAATCCCTAATGAGTATCAAAAGTTAACTGTAATAATAACGATGATAATGATGAGGACGATGATGATGATGATAGCGCCTTTGGCCAGATTTAGTCTCAGATGGCACAAACACGTGACTAGGAATTCTGGCCTCAAGACAAATAATTCTGCTTATCGCACTTTACTGGCACTTTTGGAAAGACAGATAAAGGTTTGGATTTCATATGGTCCTTGTGAGCGCCAAGCCTACTAACCACGCTGCCCAAATTTGCCAGTCTGACCCCATTTCATATGCCCAGGTAATTTCTGAGCTGGGGCTTGGGAAAAGATGATCACTATGGCCACTGGCCACACGGTGGAGCCGCGGAGCAAATGTGGGCTCTTCCACAATACGGAAATTCAGATTGGGGACCCATGCGGGATTAAACATCACATTACATGAATCTGTGAGAAACGCAGGGACCTAGAAAGACATGCTAATTAAAGTTATCCTGAGATGATAGGATTCTATGGAGTTGGTTACCTTCTTCCCTTTCGCATATCTATTTTTTTAAGTCTGTGAATTGAGCGTGCTCTTACATTAAAAAAAAAAATGATTTAAAAACAGTCTTTAGTGTTGCAAGAGGTATTCACACGGTGCACACAGATGCGGATCACGGTGGGTATCAGTGCTCACTTTTCATTTTCTCTGGCATGGGGTCTCTGTGTTGTTTGCCATCGCATTCACCAGGGAAGCTGGTCCACAAGCTTCCTACTTCGCTGTAGAGGCTCTGGGGTTGCAGACATGTGCTACCGACCACACCTGGCTTTCTAAGTGTTCTGGAGCTCCTGACCTAATTGGTCCTCATGCTTGCCTAGCAAGCGTTCTCTCCACGGAGCCGGACCCTTAGGGTCTTTCTTTCTCTGACTCCATATAAATTTTCGTAAGGATCATCTACTATTCCAGAGTCATGCATTTTTAAATGGTGTTAGGAGCAGGAGGGTTCAGAACCGTGTCTCTGGCTGCTGAAGCTCGAGAGGGAATGAATCCTATATAGCTAATAAACAGTTACTGGGACCTTACTGTATTTCAGGTACAATACATATGACAGGCACCCTGTTAATGATCCTCGTGAACCTTTCAAAATATGCCCTATCATTACCTCCGTCTGGAAGATGACTGAATTGTTTTTAACTGGTACAGTAATTATAGATCTCTATGGGACACAGTGTGAAGATTCAACACACGTGTACAATATGTGAGGAACCGATGGGCTACCTGGTGTGTCTATCACCTCTCATGTAATTTCTTCAAGTTGATGTCCATAACCAGCATCAACCACCGTCACTCCAGAACATTACAAGTGATTCCTCCTACTTGGCTATCTTAAACCGGTACTTTTCTTAAATATTTGCTACGTAATAAAAGTACAAATACCCCAAGAAGAAGAAAGTGCCCCTCGGGAATTACTTGTATACCCATTTTGCAGATGAGGGAATCGAGGCACAGAGATATTGGGCATCGGTTCTAGTCTGACTCTAAAACTACACTTCCAGCAATGTTACCCTCTTGCCTCCATCCTATGCTGCCTCTGCCTGCCCAGTCTCTTTGTACCGCCGCCGGCTCTGGACCAGCTGCAGGACTCACCTCGCTGTTGCTGTAGCGAGCCAGCTCAGAGATGAATCGGATGTGGTCATCCCGGATCTGGACCATCTGCTCGCAGATGTTGTACTGGGGGCTGATGCTGCTCTGAGTGCATGTCCACCTGGGGAGAAAACCACAGGATTTGTGTATGGGTCCCGGCTCCGCGCACCTTCGTGGGACAGGCTCCTTCTGCGCACTAGCTGTTCCTGGTCTTCAGACAACATAGCTGGCTCCCCTGGGTGGAACCAGATGATAAAAGCAGCTGCCTATGCCCCAGAACCAGCTCTGTAGGTACCATGGCTAGAAAGGAGACTCCTGTCCCTGCCTTCCCCAGATCTTTCCACAGGTGTTTCTGGACACCAGTGCACAATACTTACCAGTTAAGTGAGGGAGCAAGGGCCAAGATCACAGCCTCTCTATGGCCACAAAAGGCTAGAACTATAGCCGAGCAAAACCAAGGTGGGCAATCTCCCTGTCTTTCCCAATAAGCACCTGCTGACACGGAAGTACCCATAGCAAGAGACTCCCTCTCTCTCAAGTGGGTGCTTCCTCCTCCCCACCTTTTCTTTTTCTCCTCTTCTCTTCCCATTCTCCTCCCTCCTCTCCTCTCTTCTTTCTTTTTCGTCCTTTTGAACAATGTTATTGGGAAAAACCAGCCTGAACTGGAGTGGAAAGAAATGAACAAAAGCCCTCATTCTTGGCCCCTCTCTTCCTCTGTCCAGAACAAGTGGCTCAATAGCCAGACCAAGAGAATGAGGAAGTCAGTAGGCAGGAGAAGGGCTTGGACAGAACTTTGATTCAAAAGAAGATGCAAAGGGCACTCTCACAAGGATGATGAGCAGTGACACGTCCCTCACCTCCCTCTGGCCTAGACTCTGCTAGTTTTTCATTTTGAGCTTACTCGGTGCAGGGGGCACTGCTGCCCAGGCCTTTGACTCTCTGCCTGGTTGTAAACTGATACCTGCCTAACCAGCATCTCTCTCTAAGACTTCCAGACATGGTCTGAATTTCCCCAAGGACCCATCTCTGGGGCTCCAGGTAGATGTAGGTTGTAGGTCAGGGACCGCTCTTCAGGTATCTTCTAAGTTAAGGCAGGCTTTGAGCTCCTATCCTCCTGCCTCCACCTCCCAACTGCTGGGATTATAGGTGTTTGTACCATACCTGGGCTCTGCTGGTATCATTTTAATCCCAGCTACTAAGAGTGGCTTCGGCAAGAGAATCACAAATTCAAGGTAACTGAGTTTAACTCAATGAGACCCTGACACCCTCCCCCCCCAAAGGTAGTTTTGTAGGATGCTTGCCCAGGATGCATAAGACCCTGGGTTCAATGCAGCATTGAAAACCTCAGAAAGATACCAAAGATGGCCAGGACCAACCACAAGGATAGGCCATAGTCTCTTTGGGGAGGTAACCAACCAATGTCACAGCTGGAACCATCCAAGCCACACTGGTAACCCCGTACTTACTGAAGAGTCACAAAACCTCAGCAGAGACCTGAACCAGGGTGACAACTGCGACCATCAGTAGACTCCTGCTGTCCCCACTGAGGGGAGGGGCTTCCCGCAGAGCAGCACAGGGGCCGTGGCTGTGCTCTGGGCCCTTTCGAGCCTGGCAGCAAAGAGCTGGTGCAAAAGAGCTCAGAGCACCCTCACTATACCCCTCCTGGCACTACTGTTCTGCGGCAATCCACCTGCCCAGGGCTCTGGGGAGGGAGGAGGAACTGAAGTGGTCCCTCAGCTCCCTGCCCGGGCTGGGCGTCCTCACAGGAGCCGAGAGACATTACGGCAGGCACTCACTTGGACTTGTTCTCTTCATAGTGAGCACTGGTCTTAATGTATCTGGCCAGCTCTATCTGCATGTCGCCGAAAAGAGGCACCACCTGCAGCTGCTGCAAAGGAAGCAAACAGAGGGTGTGAGATGCCACCGGCAGGGCTGGGCTGCCGAACCGTCGGGGTAAAAGGCTTCGCTGTGCACCTGGGGCCAGGAGCTTGAATTCTTTTGCCATGGGGTCCTGGCATCTGGAGAAACCCCAGCCAGCATACAGGCCCTTCCCCTGCCTCCAACCAACTGCATACTTCAAGCAACCACCGACACCAGAAAGGCAAAGTGACTTGTCCAAGGTCACATAGGAGAATAGGTGAGGCAGAGGATCAGGTGGCTGGCCTCCCTGTACAGGGTCCTTTCTACAGCTCAGAAGATTTCTGCTGCTCCGAATTAGACTAGGAGCAGATGGCAGACGGCTACTACCTGGGGTGGTCTTCTGGAGACTGTCCACCTGATATCTAACATTAAAGTGCAGATAGGCCAGGATGTGTGGGAGGGAGGCTTCTGTCTCCCCATGTCTGTCTTTCCTGCACCGCACCAGGCACTTTGCAAACACTATCTCAGCTGAGCCTGGCTGCATAGGTCTGTGATGCTAGATGTTAATGACACAAGATGATCTGATGCTCACAGGCTCCCTGGGCAACACAGTGAGACTACCTTAAAATAAAAGTAACAGACAAACAAACAAACAAGCAAAAGGTTGGGATATAACTAGTAATAGAGGAGTTAATTTGTATGGGCAAGACCCTGGGTTTAATCCTAACTGCTTGTAAAATCCAACCACCCAACCTCCTACTATCTCCATCCACATATCACTACATGGAGTCAATACTGCCCCTTCTCACTGTACTGGCACAGGGATAGACTCAAAGCAAGCTTAGTCTGTACAGGAAGTCAGACCAGATAGAGTGAGAGCCAGGATCAGAACCCTCGGCTCCAGGATGCCTAGTCTATGCCTTTCCCAAAGCTACCCAGTTAGAAGGCAGGAGAGCCAGATTAAACCCTGGCCTTGTGTAGGCCTGGTCCATCTGTCCATCCTTCCGTCCTTCCTTTCTTCCGCCTAAAGGAGGACATTGCAGTTTCCCAACATGGGGACAGTTTTCATCTGCGGCAGCTCTGGAGAAAAGCTAACAAACCAAGCCAAAAGACCCCTCTGAGGACTCACATTTTCTCTTAAACCTCACCCAGTATCTTCCACAACACAACATCCCCTTAGGGTGGAGCTCACATCTGTAGGACCCAACATACAGAGTAAAGTCAGAATGAGAATTCAGTTGCAGGTGTGACAACTCCTTATTCAAACTCCAAAGAGCTAAAAAAAAAGTTTGCCTGCAAGTTTTTATTAGAATGTTTTGGAGCCAAGTAATCAGATCACAAAGGTGCTTGGATGGATGTGCTCAAGCAGAATGCTGGTGAGTTAAAGTGCCTAAGTGATGCAGGCAAGTGGCCTGTCAATGGGGAACATGAATCCACTTAAACTCTAGTGTTTCAGGGATGGAGAAATGGCTCAGCAGTTAAGAGCACTTGCTGCTCTTCTAGGGGACCAGGGTTTGATGCCAGGTACCAACATGGCAGCTCACAACCAAACTACAGTTCCAGAGCATCCAACACCCTCTTCCGGTCTCTGTGGGCACTGAACACACATGGTGCAGACACATTCAGGCACAACACCCAGAAGATAAAAGTAAATGTTTTATATATATACATACATGTATATACACACACTTTTTTTTCCTTTAGTTTCTACTTTCACGAGCTGTGGGGTGTAATGAAAATTAACACAGGTATTATCTTCTAAGATACAATTCTGTCTTTAGGTGAAAGATTTCAGGAAAGGGAAAAAGAGCATGCGGGAAGACTTACAAGGCCTTCGGTGGAATGGCAGCGGAGTCCTGAGGCTGGGCATCAACCCCATGTGGGCAGCAGACCTTACTTTATTGAGAGCAGCTGGGGCCTGTGCTCCATCTGCCTTTTCCCTGAATATCTCTAGAGAAGCATCTTCACAGCTTTCTAGCTAGTTTCATTCCTTCCTTCCCCCTATAACCTAGCTTCCAGCAATTCTGTCCCCTGTCCGGCCCCAGACCCCATTACTAACCTTAAAAAACTTATCAATTTTGCTAAGGTTGATTCTCTTCTTGGCGTCCAGTTTGTAAATGTTACTGACATTTCCATCCATCAGGTAGAGGCCGAAGCCCATCACCTAGAGTGAGAAAGGGCCAAGCACAAAATTCTCTGACATCTTGTAGGGACACACACACACACACACACACACACACACACACACACACACACACACTATTTCAAAAGCATGAGCATCTCCAACTTAAAACAGGAAACATGGGGCCTAATTTCAATAAGAAATTTAATATAGTATTATAGTAGCCACCCTGAGCCAGTGGCTGTGGTTAGAGTTTAACAAGTCCGGTTTCAACTCCCACAAAACGCTTAGGTGCCATATGTTATTCTAAAGATGAGGAATCAGAGACAGAGAGAGGTTAGAAACCAAGTAAGGCGCAGAGACTATCTATAAAGGAATTAGCCTAGGATCTACCATCCAAATATGCAATTACAGATCCTCTGGGAAAGGAAGGGCCTTGTTGCTTACCAGAGGTGTTGAGACCCAGACAGTGGAATAATAATAAACAACCATAAAATTCCCCAGGAAAACAGCAATGCAAAGGGTCCTGAGGGGAGCCATGGGGGACAGAGTTCAAGAGCAAGCCTCTGCTTGCAGGTGCTGATACTCTTAATATTTCAGCCCATTTGCTAGTCCCTTTAGGTAAATGAGCAGCTGCAGGGGTTCTGCCTTTCCTATAAGCTAGGAATTTCTCTATCAGGAAGTTTAGCTCTACAAAAGGCTATGCTATCAGGGTTTTCAGTGCGGTCAAATATCTAACCATAGGAGATGTGTGAAAAAAATAATATTTCTATAAAATAGGTTTCTTGGCATCAACTAAGGATGGCATTGCAGAAACATCCTTAATGGCGTTTGCAATGTGTGCATGGCATAACAAAGCAAAGGGAGAGGACTCAAGGAAGACCATAGTCACAATTTTAAGTGGATAAGATAGCCCAGTCAGTTACATATTTGTGGCGCAAGCATGGACCTGCATTCGATCTCTAGCACCCACGTAAAAACTGGCACGGCAGTACACGTGTAACCCCAATGCTAGGAAGGCAGCATCCTGAGCTTGCTGGCCAGCCATCCAGGCCGAACAGGTGAGCCCAGGTCCCAGGGAGAAACAGTATGTGAGAAAAGAAGCTGGGTTAGGAACAGTTACTGCCCTTGCAGACGGCCCAAGTCTGCTTCCCAGCAACCATGCTGGGCAGCTCACAATAGACCGTATCTGCAGTTCCAGGGTATCTGACACCTCTGGCCTTCGCATGCCTGTTTAAAATAATACAAATAATCCCTTAGAAAAGAAGATGGGTGGCTCCTGAAAACTGACACCATTAGTCTCCACACAGACAGACACACACACATACACACATGCATGCACGGAAGGAAGCAGTGGGAGGTGGGGAAGTTTTACCTTGAGGAGCATGTGTTTCTCACTGGGCGTCAGGTACATCTTATTCTCATAGTAATCAACACAGATGTTGACAATGTCGGCCAGCAGTTCCTCATAGCCTGGGATCACTTCCAGTTGCTGGTGAAGACACTAAACAGCGCCACCCGCTGGTCAGGCAGAGCAAACATCCTCCTGCACCACCCAGAAGGCCCAGAGCTGGGCAGACTAAATGAGCGCTTTGGTCCCCACTGAGGTCCCAGGAGGAGGGTGCTTTCAAAGCCAGCTTTCAATGATACCTGACTGCCCCTTGCTGCTAGACACTGGTGGGTAGTTCCTCTTCACCTCCTACAGCAGGGACCTAACCCCCTGAGTCTCCCATGCTAACTCAGTTCTGAGGGCTGGGTGTACTCTTGGGCAGCTCGGCTTTACAGCGATCGGGTCTGCGGTAATTGCCCCTTAGTTTTGAGGGTGTAGGCTTCTCCATGCGGCTTCTTCAGACAAAGGCAGGGAGAAGACGCACCCAGGGAAGGAGTAATGGGAGGTGGGTAGGATTCTCCTTCCTGATAGGATCTAGTTCCTGTGAAGGAAGGTTTCTCTGTATCCCTTTCTCCCAGAGAGACAAACCGGGCCACTACATGATACCCAGTGGATACCCAGCGATGCGCTGGACTTCTTCACAGACAGCAGGGGGCTGCGACTCCATAGCCTTCTACAGTGACCAAAAAAAAATGCCTTGCTACCACCAGGCCTTTGAGATAGGTGTGAGGATGGGGGAGCATCAGGGTCCCTCTTGTGTTGCCCTGGGTCCCACAGACACTCCTGTTACTGAACTGATTGATAGTAAGATAGGTCCGGCTCTGACAGGCACAATGGGAGAAGAGAAGCCCAGGGGATGTACCCTGGCAAACGGGTGGCAGTGACTATAGCTGTGCTTTCTCAGGCTCTTGGTTAGGTTCCGAGGGCCTTAGGTACATGCTTCATTTATTTTTTCATTATAGTCTCCAAATAATACACCCACTTTACGGATGAGTAAACTGAATCTCTGACTTTGCCCGAAGTGTAATAATGGCTCCTGGGCAGGCTTGTTCTCAACCCAGAGGATGATATGGGGCCCACAGTCCTGTCTGGGAAGCTTCCAGAGAAGCAAACAGGAAGAGGTTGCCGGCTCTCATGAAGGGCAGTGGAGACAGATGTGGACTGGGCCTGTGTGCTCTCCCTTGAAGTCCTCTCAGCCTCCAGCCCTAGCCTTGCTTCCTTGGGATGTCAAGCAGGACCAACAAGGAACCTGGCCTCACCTGGGTGATCCTGTTGTGATTGGCCAGGAACATGGACAGGTTCTGAGATTCCTGGATGGACTGGGGGTCGGCCATCTTCCTCAGGAACTGGGCCGCTCTGAAACACAGAGAAGGAGGCGCTGACAGGGCACACAGGAGTCCACTCCCACTCAGCTGCCAAGAGACACTGTCCTGATGTCACGAGGCTCTGGCCATTGCAGGTGAGCCCAAGGTCAAAGGAAAATGTGTTTGGCAGTCCTTTCTCTGGGGCTGCTTATACCCTCATGGCAGCTGTTGGGAATTGGAAGGCGTGAAAGCACAAACAAACAAAAATCACTGGAATCCCTGGGAATTTAATGGAAATCAGGAAGGAATAATGAGACAGAGAGTGGGCAGTGTCCTTGAGCTGGGCTAGGACCTCCAGGAAAGCTGCCCAATGTGTCCTGTAGAACAACCAAAGGCAGGAAGGTTCATTTTTTTCATGCATTCTGTTCATTGTAGGAAAATCTCAACACCCTATTCTGGGGTTGGTTTGTAGGACCAGGGATTGGACCCAGGGCATTGTGCATGCTGACCTCTGAGCTGTGTCCCCAGACTTTTTACTCTTTTTCATTTTGAGATAGAGTACTGCTACGTTTTCCAAGGTGGCCATGAACTTGTGATACAGCCTAGGCCTTGAACTGATGAAAACCACCAAGGGTTAGAATCCTGTGCTGCTAGGCCCAGCTGCTGATTCTCCTGCCATAGCCTTCCAAGTAGCAAATACAGATCAGAGATCTGGGTTTGCCTCCACATTCTCATGCACGGCACTGCCTGGCAACATGAGGCCCTCCAGCCTAACTAGGCGACAGATGGAAAGAGGAAGAACAGAGAGAACACAGGCTGGCCTTAACAGTGTCCCAACGTAACCCAGAGAGGCACAGCTCATGTTCCAATAACCTGTGAGAATGGAGGCAACGTGCCCGCCTGGTTTACGATGCAGATGTCCACTGTGGTCATGATGGGAGTGGCGGGCCATAACAGGAAGTGTATGGGGAAGGATGCTGTGCTGGTGGCCATCTGTGATAGCCTGAGCTGGCTTTGAGATGGGCTCTAACTATTGGGCAACCCAGGTTTCACATCTGCCCTCGTCTCTCTGTAATTATCTTGAAACCCAGGGAGGTGTGGCAGGATAGATAAGGTCGTTCTTTGCCAGTGATATGGACAACCCTTCCAGGAGGTATTCACAGACATTGTGGCACTCATCTGAGCTTCAACCAACTCCCCGGGGATCTGTCACTTTTCAGAGGTCCCTGTCTTTAGGTGGCCATATCTTGGCTTTTGGAGATGAAGGACTCCCTCCCAACCCACTCCTTTTTTTTTTTTTAATGCTGACATGGACCCCTAATTTATCCATCCACTCAGATCCCCTCCATCCCACTCAGTGCCTGACAGAGGGATTAGCAGGATGGAGTGACAGCAGTCTTGGCTGGGACTTTCCAAATGCATGTGGAAGGTATGCCCGGGTTTTGCAGTTCTGGGGCATAAGTGGTGCCCTCTGTTTCTCACAGAGAGTGACAACGACACTGCATTATGGTAATCTTTCCACCATGAGGCAGGCATGGCAGAAATTGCTTCTGTTCCCCAGATGGCGGGGAAGAGAGGACCGGATTCCATTTTGGGACATCAAGCCTGGCCAACACCAATTCTTATGAAGCCCCGGCTCGGAACTGTCTCCCTCAGATTACCCTGACATGGCAGCTGTGGTTTGAAGAAGGTCACAGCAGGGACTAAATCTGTGAGAAGGGTCCAGGGATCAGGGAGGGCTCCTGACCTCTTGTAGGCAGAGTGGTCATTCTTGACGCTGCACTTCATGTTCTTTAGCTCATCCAAGACTGCGAACATGTTGATGAACTTGCCCAGGGTCAGCAGGTAGGCCTCGGAGACAAAGTCTTTCCTGCGCTCTGCATGGCACAACCTCTTCACCTCACTACAGAAGCGCTCGATGGCCTTGCGCTGGAGACAGAGGGGCAGGTAGTGAGGATGGGCAGCCTGGGGGACTTCAGTATGCTCTCAGGGAAGAGTAGGTCAAGGTTTCCCTGGGGTCCTCACTAGAGTCAAGTTGGAGAAATGAGGACATATCTGCCATGTTCCCGCTCCCAAAGCTAATTGTGACAGCGTGCTGGGACCTGTTCCAAGTGAGTTTATCTGATGAATTAGTCGAAAACACATTTTCTAAGAAGCACTGAATTCCCAATGTGTGACATGCAGGGAAAGAGACAGAGGTCCATCCAACAAGCGAGTGATTATTGCGCATCTACTATCTACTATGCAGCCATCCTAAGGTCTGAGGTCAAACAGAAACTAAAACAAGAAGAAAAGTAGGGCACAGTGGCACACACCTGTAATCCCAGCACTTGGGGGGAGGCAGAGGCAGGCAGATTTCTGTGAGTTCAAGTCTGGCCTGGTCTACAAAGCGAGTCCAGGACAGCCAAAGCTACAGAGAGAAACCCTGTCTCGAAAAACAAAACAAAACACCAATAAAACAACCAACCAAGCAAACCAAAGCAAACAAACAAAACAAGAGCAAAAACTGCTCTAAGGCTCAGATACGGCAATTAAGTAACAGATAACAAATTCTTTGCAGCAGAATTTCATACTTGATATGGCAGGCAATGAAGAAGGAATGGAGACTGAGAAAGGGCTCTAAAGAATTGTCTGTCTAGTGCTCTGCAATTACTTGCCAACAACACATTCCCTTAATATTAAAGTTTTATGCTCTGTTTGTGTGTGTGTGTGTGTGTGTGTGTGTGTCTGTCTGTCTGCCTGCATGCCTGCCTCTCTGTCTCTGTCTTTATATCTCTCATTCTCACCCCAACTGAATGCAGGGCCTTGTGTATGCTAGTCAAGCACTCTACCAGGGTGCACACCTCTATATCTTAAGCTTTTCTTTGTCTTTCAATCTTAGTTGGAATCTTTAAATCTTCTCAGGTAGGCCTTGAATTTCTTCATGTGTCAGCTTCCTAGGACCCTGACATTAGCACTATGCTATCAGGCACTGCTGTAGTACATCCCTCTTCTCCTCATGGTCCCACCCTCCCTCCTTCTTCCCCCTATCCCCTTCCCATAGTTCTCAGAAAGGGTGAGCTCTCCTCCCTTACTAACTTAAAGGCCACACACTATCAATTCTCTTCAGGACTGCATGCATCCTCTTCCTCTGTGGCCAGGTAAGGTTGACCCGCTCAGGAGAAGAGATCCAGGGGCATGCTAGCTAATTCGATAATAGAGAAAATAGAATTTACGCATATTCTGGAAGGAAGAAATAAAGCTGCTTCTGTTTGTGGAAATAAGGAGGGAGGAGGAGGAGGAGGAGGAGGAGGAGGAGGAGGAGGAGGAGGAGGAGAGGAATTGCCCATCTAGAAAGAAAGACTGAAATCACCAAGAAATGTTTTCTTTAGGGAAATGATTGGAAAGAGAAGGAGAAAGATAGGGATAAGTGTAGGAAAAGGAGCTTCCAGTGCAAATGCCCTGAGGCTTGGATTGAGCAGAGCGAGTGCAGGGAAAGAGCAAAGTCAACCCTAGTGGGGTGGTGAGCTCTTAAGGGTTTTTATGAGAGCTTTTCCCTTGACCCCGAGTGAGCTGGGGTTGCTGGGGCTCTAGCACGGTAGTATGGCCTGTATCATAAGTAGCTGCAGAGGTGACAGCAGACTGCAGGGGCAGTTAGGACACTTGGACATCCAAGGTGGATTCACTAAATGATCCAGTACTCTACTCACAGGAACCTGCTGGTCCCAGTTTGCTGTCTACTGCTGTGATAAACACTGTGACCAAAAGCAACTTGGGGAAGAAAAGATGTATTTCATTTCAGAGATTAAGGTCCACCCTGAAGGAAGTTGGGACAGGAACTCAAGACAAGTGCCTAGAGGTGGGAACGAAACAGAGACAATGGAGGACCCATTGCTTGGCCAGCCTGCCTCAAACACAACCTAGGACCACCTGCCTAGGAATGGCCCAGCCCGAAGTGAGCTGGGCCCTTCCACACCAATCATTAATCAAGAAAATGGCCCTCCCGACTCACCTACAGGCTAATCAGCAGAGGAATTTCATCAGTCAATGATTTTTTTCCCATATGACTCCAGCTCCTGTCAGGATGACAACTAACTAACCAGCTCACAATCCAAGAGAAACAGTAACACAGAAGCTCTTACAAATGTTCAGCATTTGTTCCTAACAGACCCAAAGGGGAAAACACCCACATATCACAAGGTGAATGGCTGAAACTACAGGGTATGTGTTCAGTAACATGGTGTTCCATTATTAAAAAAAAAAAAAAAATGATTCTGTTACCTGCCACAGTATAGATGACACTCAAAAATACCCTGCCAACTGCAAGAGGCCAGACATGAAAAGTCACATCCTGTATAATTTCATTTGTAGGAAAATGTCCAAACAGGAAATCCACAGAGATTAAAAAAGAAGTAGTTCAGTAGTTGCCTGGGGCTGAAGGAGAGGGGGCTGGGGTAGTATGGGGTAATGGCTCAAGAGGTTTCTTTCAGAGGAGTAAAGATATTTTAAAACAGATTATGAGATGAACACACAATTCTGTGAAGACATGAAAGCGTGCTGGCATGTTCACTCTACCTGGATGACTCACAGGAGTAAATATTTCATCTCAAAAACAAAATTGTTACTAGTTCAAAAGCAAGAAGGAGGTATTATAGTCATGATGGGGCAGTGAGCCACAGTGGGGAAGGAAGAAGAAAGGGAAGAGGAGGAAAAGAAAGAGGAAAAAGAGGACAAAGAGAAGGAAGGGAAGGAGGAAAAGAAGGAAGAGGAAGAAGAGGAGGAGGGAAAAACACAGGATTTGACCTGGCATTGCTCCTTGCCCAGGCTGAAGTACCGCCCCAGTGCAGCCCCAGCTCTTTCCTAGATGCTGAGTACAGGGTGGGTCCTGGCCAGTGCCAAGAGTCTATGAATGAAGCTCAGCTCCTCCAGGTTTGAAGGGAACGGATAGGGCATGCTCTGTCACCCAGTGTGGGGTACAGGCCGGCTTTGAAGTGTTCATCCTGCCACCCTTGCAGCTGCCAATGGGACCCCAGGAAGAAAGTGGCTGCTCACACTTCCTGTCCCCTCACACTACCACCTAGCCTTCCTGTCACCTGTGAAGACCCTTAGCCCTCTCCCTGCCCTTCCTCCTCTAAACAGTGGCTCTTCCAGAGCTCCTGAATAGTCTCCTGGTAATGTCCTTATGTTCCTCTCCCTTAGCCTCTTCCCCACCCCAAGCATTTCCTACCTCTTGTCCAGATTTCCTAAAACTTCAGGTCAGCTCACATCATCAAATCCAAAGCTCAAGGCTCTCAGAACCATCTTACTGGGTCCCTGTCCCCTCTCTAGCTTCTCCTTGGACCGATACCTTGCTTTTACTGTTCTACAGCCCACCCTGTTGCTGTCCCCCATTTCTCGAACACACTGATTCCTACAGGCCTTGGGGCTTTGTGCAACCATCTTCCTGGAGACCTTCTCATGACCATCACACCCCTGCCTCTCTTGTGACCCAGGTCACAGTTACATGCCACCATGTCTAAGGCGGCAACTACCTGTAGATACTCTGCAACCTATAACTGTTATGAATCTTATTTTGCTCATGCCCTTACCGTATCCTAAAAAACTACCGTGTGTTTTTGTAGCTCTGCCCTCCAAGCACACATATATTCCACCTTCTGTGGACGTGGGGACACCTGTTGGCTTGGCTCACCCACGGGGGTGTAGGCGGCTCCCAAAGATATTAGCTGGATGGAAAAAAAAAATGACACAGCAGCAAAGTCTAGCGGGAAGGCTGGGGGGGTCTTCATGAGCCTTCTGCTGTGGACCCCTCTCTGGCCCACTCACCTGAAAGTACATGAATTTCATGAGCTTGGTGACCTCTGGCTCCAGCACCTCCACGGTCTTCTCGTAGATTTCTACCCGGTTGGGCTGTTCGTTGCACTTCACCTGTGAGAAGTGAGAGGCAGGGTTCGTCATTCAGGCTCCCAGATATCTGGCCTGTCTCGTGAGCATGACCCGCCAATAGTTCATACGTGGCATCCTGCTGTGGGTGACGATAGATATGGTCACCCTAGTGAGAGGGGGCTGTGGAAGCTGACGGGCCCCAGAAGGGCTCCCTGGAGAACGGCTGCAGTTGATCAGCCAGCTGATCAACACTGGGTCCTCCTCCTTTTCCTGCTGGTCTGTGCCTTTGCGGTTGGCTATACATGTATGTATGGAGAACTGCAATGTCCTCACCCCTTTTCCTCATGCATAAGACGATGAACCAGTCTGCCCTTGTTACGCTCTATGCCTGGAGCAAGCTCCCTGGCCATTTCCATGTTAATGATGGCTGACCTAAGCTTGTGCCATCCAGAGACCCATTTCCCCTGCAGTATCTGTAGTAACTGCAGTATCACATGCCAGATGTTCTTTGAAAACACACACACACACATACACGCACACACACACACACACACACACGTACACGTACACGCGCACGCACGCACGCACGCACGCACGCACGCACACCAAGCCTGCCAACAGTCTGGCTGGCTGTGGAATGAGGCAATGCATGATTTTATTTTTCTGTAGGCAGTGACTCACTATGGAGCCCATGCTGGCCTGAAACTCAAGATCCTCCTGCCTCTTCCTCCTAGGTGCTGGGATTACAGGTGGGTAACACATACATTGGTCGAGGATGGCCTTTTATGCCTGTCAATGGCTAGATAAATGCCAGTGGGTCATTCAATGGACAAACGGATACAATCATACTCCACCATTACAAACATTAGGAGGACTAAGGTGGATAAAGCTGGAATTACTGTGAAAAGGTGGCCGTCACAGCGGATGGGCAAAAACGTCACAGAAGAGTTAAGTAGGATTTGATGGCTGTTTTATTTTTGTTTGTTTTTTATACTGCTGGGGAGAGAATCCAGGTCTCAGGCCCTAAGCCCCTGGGTATGTTTTGCAATGCTTTGCCAGTGAAACCACAGCTCCGGATTGGTCCCTTTGGCCAGATGACAGTTCAGCAGACAAAGGTACTTGCCTTCAAGCCTGATGGTCTAAATAGGAGAGAATCAGTTCCTACGTGTTGTCCTCTGACTGCCATATGCATGCTATGGCGCATATATACCCTCCCAAGAGAGAATAAACAAATGTAGTAAAAACTTTTAAGAAAATCAATTGTTGAAAACAACAAAATCAGGCTTAGAGAACTACGAAAAGTACAAAAAAATTATTGATAATAGTTGTCCCTACATATGAGGGTCAAAAGGAAGAGAGAAGGTACCTTCTATGTCCTTCATGTGCACGTGGTTTCTTGATTGTGTTACAATGGAATCCACTAATTGAACAAAAAATGCCAATGATAATTTAAAAAAATCTGTATTTTCAACAAGTCCAAGACGGTGTAAAAAAAATGAGAAACAACACGGTTCTGTGGTAACAATATGGATTTATAAAATATGTTCGTGCCAATGAAAACATCTAGGACCATCTGCAGTGAGGGTTTGGGTTTGGGTGGAGGTGTGAGGAGATAGCGTGCTTGCTACTTCAAGTCCTTTGCAACAGCCTGGTTGGCAGGAGACATATACTGCTCTTGAAATAAAATACCGTGCAGAGCGTGCGCTGGAAAACTTTTTAAGACCCTGGGCGTGGACCTTGTTAGTAGTATTACGGGACACTCTTTGAGTCAGAGGCTCAGATTCACCTCCTGCCACCTGAAGAACACAGCCTCTGGCTTGGGCTCGGGTTGGAGGGGCACTGGAGGGGCAGGGACGCCTCGCTGAAGGACAAGAGAGGCACGGCAAGGACGGTCTCACCTGCGGGATGGCCCGGGAGCAGCTGCGCCAGGTGTACAGCATGACGGCATAGTCGTGTCCCTCCTCCAGCATTTCGTTCTGAAAGGGCAAAGCACGTTTATCAGGGAGATCTAACACTGGGGGCACGGGCTTCTCCAGGCTCTCAGCTGGACCGCCCAGTATGTGTTCTGTGGCAGGCAACAGCAGTGTGGCCCCGGGGGCTTGCTGACAAAGTCAGCTCTTGGGCTGTCTAGGCCTGCGTATTAAGAACCTATATTCCAGTGAGGTCCCCAAGTCCCCAGACAAGTCACCTGCACTTTACATCTAAGAATAACTGATCTAATAAGAACTTCGGTAAAAGCCAGATGAAAGTCGTCTATTCTACGATTCCTTTGGATGAACTACCCAAAAGAGGGACAGCCCTAAAGGACACAGAGTGGTTGATGGGAGCCCACGGAGAGAGGACCTGAATGTGGCTGCTAATTGTCTAAGGTGCCTGTATGGGGTGATGGAATCAGATGGCAGTGACAGCTGTATGACATGGTGAAGACGATTAAAATATTGATGCCTGTATTTTAAATGGTTTCTGGTTATGGAAAGCATACCTCAAAAAATATTAGGAGAAAAGAATTAGTATTATGCTTCCTCGTCTTGTAAATGTTATCTAGGGAAAACTGAACTTTAAATTTTAAATCAATTTATCATCTCCACATCATAATACATCATTAGGGTAGAATCCAATTTAATTTGGAGTTTGTTAGTTCTTGTAATTCTATTCAACAGCAACAGTTTCAATTCTTAATTAAGAAGTCTGTAACATGCTGTCCCCAGATCAGAAATGACACAGACCAACCCATGGGCCTCCTGCTTTCTCTTCTGCTTGGGAACACGTGTCTAAAAGTAGAACTGACAGTAACATAAAGAACACGTGGCTTTTCTCAGCACCCAAATGTCCACAGCAGGCATCATTTCATTCAGTTAACGAAGGCTGCAGTAAGCATCTTCAGGTCCCAGGCTCTGTGTGTCAGTGCTAGAAGCAGGCCTGAGAACCAAGATGTGCACTCTGCCCTCTGGACAGTTCAGCCAGGGTTGTTGCATAACAAGCCCAGAAAACAGAGGCCAAGATGGCATGGTGGGAAGAGCTCTGGGTGGGACCTTGGGAACTTTTAATTATTGGTTTTTCTTCGGGCCATCTTTTATATGTGTATATTGCATAACACATTTACCTATTTATTTTAAGAGATAAGTATCCCAGGCTACTTTTTCTAGGTAGCTGAGGGTTACAGACATCCACTACCAAATCCAGTTTATGTGGTATTGGGGACCAAACTTAGGGCTCTGTGAATGCTAGGCAAGCACTCTACCAGCCATGCCAACAGGTTTATGCAATTTGTCACATCAGCATCAGAAAACAAATGGAATCATGTTCAGTGCCAGCTTGTCCTTCAGATTTGACTATCTGAGCCTGTGACCTCGTACTTCTGGGACGCCTCAGTCTGCATGGTTCTGCTTCCCATCACCCCAAAGAATCATTCTGCCAGCTGAAGATGACATTCAGTGTCTCTCATGTACATTGCAGATTCGCCCCTAAGGTCACTACTCCCATTAATGTCTCCAGCCAACAATCATTTGGAGCGTGTCATCCAGCTTAGGTGTTCCATTCGCTCCTCTTTATAGCTCATTCCAGGAGTAACCCAGGAATAAGCATGACTGAAGCAGAGTTCGGGTCCCCTCTCCCCCATGGCTGAACACTGCCCATTGATATTTTTTGTTTGTTTATTTGTTTGTGACAGAATCCCTAGTCCAAGTTAGCTTCAAGCTCCCCATGTAACTAACTGAGAAACTGATCTTGAATTTCTGATCCTCCTACCATCACAGTCGGGATTACAAAGCTTTTGCCACACCACATCCAGTTTATTTGATGCTGGTGCTCAAGTCGGGGCTTTGTGTGATCTAGGAAGGCACCCAAACAACAGATCCAGCCTCTGAACTGGGCTGTCATTAAATGAATGAAAGCCCTTGGTAACAGGCTCAGCTGTGTCCCTCCCCCTCCTCACACCATCCACATGCTCTAGCCCCAAACCAGGTACGTGAGACTGTGACTATTTCTAGGTGGGATCTTTTGAAAGGTGATGAAGCTCAAAGGACATCATGAGGACAGGCTGTCACTCATTTCGACTGTCATCCTTATAGAAAAGAGGGAACTCGGGTATACATAGAGATATCTGACACACAGGAGTTTGTGAGGAAAGAGCCAGGGTAGCCAAACAGACATGTGGAGATAGCAGCCCCACTGACCTGCTCAAGGAGCCCCACCCTGTAGAGCTGTGAAAAGGAAACACCCATCGTTTAAACCGGTCGTGGTTTTTTGCTATGGTGGCCCAGGCATCAAATATAATCTCCATGTATGGAGCCCTTACCTCATTCTCCATAAATGTTATATACAATACACACACACTCCACTTCTGGGCAGTCTGAGAATTCTGTCTTTGCTGATGTCCACCTACCATCCCCCTCCCCATCTCATCTCTGACTGCTTCAACCCCATGTGGAGAGAACCACAGAAAGAGGTCAGGACTGTTCCCAGGTTCATGCAAGGACTTACTGGTTGTAGGACCATGAACAACTTGCTTATTAATTTCTCCAGACCTCAGTCTTCTCATCTCTACAATAGGTATAATGATACCTTTGCAAGCCCTTGGGTTATTATGAGGTTCTGATGACATCATGAAGCAGATTGCCCTGCCTCCATTTCAAAGAGCAGTGTGCACACACACGCTATCATTAGCCTCTCACAAGGCTGTACTACAATTTAAAATTGGCTTCCTCCATCAAGCTTCCTGTGGTCTTCTCGAGGCCCCTTCAGAAACTGAACTCCAAACTTTCATCACAATATTGAATGTTTATACATTTTTATTTACCTGCAAAAATAGTTTGGAGGGCCAAACTTTGTCACCAGAGAGTCCTAAGTTTGCCACCCATCAGCTGGGAGACCCTGAGTTAATTTCTTATCACCCAAGAGGCTCCAATGTTGGCCAACTGAAATATCAGGGCTGTCAATCGCCAGCCTCACTCACAGGGTCTGTGTGAGGAGTATATGAGACAATGAACCCGAAGTAGCTGCATAGAAGAAGTGTTTGGTTGAACTGTCTCTTCTCCCCTTGACTCACCAAGAACTGAAACTGGCCCCATTCTAATTCTAGACTCAGCTCACAGCAGGGACAGAATACTTAATGAATGAGTTGGGTTTGTAGAACACATCTCATACAGTGAGAACAGACCAAGGGAACACATGCCGGGGCCCACAAAAGAGGAATCTCGAATTCTGCAAATTTCCCTGAAGATGGAAGAGAATTCTGCCCTCTTAGGGTCAAAGGCTAGAAAGGAAAACAACTGGCTCCATTTATGAATGATGTAGGCCAGCAGCTTCTTCGAGTCAATAAAAGCTGTCTTCCAAAGCCATGTCGCTGTCATTTTTGTTCGGGACTTTTTTTTTCAGAATGGACTTTCACAGGCCAGCTGACTGAGGCGGAGTAAGCACAGGCCAGGCACGGGAAGCTTCCCATGGTTCCTCTGCCTGCACACATGGGTCACGGAAACTTACCATGCTGGAGTGGACTGTTGCCTGCTCGATGTACCTTGCAATGCCGGTAACAAATGCATTCCTGTCCTCGAAGTTCGTGTCAAAGTTAGCCTGTGGAGGTAGGGGACAGGAGGGCGTTTCATTTGGTTGTTGGAAAACACATCCAGGCTGGCTGGGTGTCTAGGGAACAAACAGCTGCCAACAAAAACCACAAGCTTTTTTGTGGAAACCTACTGCCCCAATCGCTTCAAACATCACCCCTGACCTCTCCAACTCAGCTGAGGACAGAAGGACGGTACCTGCTTCTCATCACTGACCAGTTTCACTCAGCCAAGCCTCAGAAGTGTTTAATTCCGAGTCCACACTTTTTAATTCCAGTTAGTAAGGCTTTACTAATAAACTTCGCTGATTTACTCATTGGTAAATGCACTGAAATCAATCTGTCCTATATGCATGTCATCATGACTGTTAAAAAAAAAAAACGTCCAAATACAAGGAAATCATACTTCCACCTAACTATGCAAGTCTAAACAGCTGCTGAAAGTCAAGGTGTGCATGGCTTTGATCCAGACACTCAGACACATTTGCCTCAGGGTGCACGGGTAGAGATGCACAAGTCAGACCACAGCACTGCAGATTTTACAATTAAACTATGTGGAAGCAATGAAAACACCTGGCAAAAGCTTCTAGATGTCAGTCAGTCTGTCTGTACAATGGGCCAAGAAGGGCCATGAGCCGCTTAAACATAAGAGGGCATTACTGCACTGATGCCCAACAATATCCACAGAAGAAGTTTTTGTTGCTGTGCTTTTTGAGGCAGAGGCTCTCTCTGTAGCTCAGGCTGGCCTCAGGCTCCCAGCAACCCTCTTCCCTCAGCCTCCTGGATGATGGGATTAGAGCTGTGAGCCCCCATACCTGGCCCCACAATAAATGTGTATATACACAGAGAAGGGTATATTGTTATAAGAAATCTCTATGCTATACTTTTTTCATTTTATTTATAATGAAAATATCTCTGTAACTAAAATCAAAATATACTTGGTTTAATTAAAATTATTATCTCTGTTAAAAGCTATAAATAAATCAAATTGAGGAAATGAATCTTCAAGTATGTGACTGATAGATTTAACTAATGAATGAAATGAAAAAAATGTAATTATATTTAGTCATAGTTGACCATCCAAGACTTAGCAACAAAGATCCAATGCAGCCCCAAATTCCAAATTAACACATTCCTTCTTAACATGGCATTTAGGTTAGCACACCCAGACACGGGGCTTTGGCTAGGCTGCCTCCAGCTGCATGGATGCCCTCCTCACTAGGCCTGCCAGGGTCATAGTGGTGTGTGATGGGATGGGGTTTATCATGAAATCTAATCTAGGGCCAAAGCAAACAACTGTGACCCACTTCACTGAGCCACTCGCTGCCGCGTGGACTTGTGTGAGCTCTTGTCATACACATGAAGGAAAAGTAATTACGCAGGCAGACTCTAGAGGATTGTAAATTGTGATATTTAATTCATGAGATCAGAGATACTATAATCTGGGTGGTGCAGCAACAGCAACAGCCCAGAAGGAATTTGGGGTCAAGAACAGATCAACAAATGCTCCCTGGGGGAGAGGGATGACCCTGGCACACATTTATTAGTTAATCTATTCCTTCCACTGGGCTCCTAGAGTGCACAGGGACTCCATCGCCTCCCGACCTTTCACCTTCTCAATACCGACCTCCTCTTCCCTGCACTTCGGGGCAGGTCCTCTTACAGGACCTCAAGAATCCAGGTCTCTTCACCGCAAGCTGCTACTTCCATTACCTGGTACATGATGGAGGATGGTGGGGGCTCGATGCATGGCTGCTGGTCTGGGAGGGGCAGTTCCTCCAGCAGATCCACATTGGACAGGGCATCTTCCAAAGTGACGTGGGTGGTCATGGCTGCGGTGTCTGTCTTCCACACTGATGGGAAGGAAGAGAAGGATATGGGAGCATTTCCAAAGGTTTCCTTTGGCCCTACCCCGTCCAAACTTCTTTTGGAGGTTGGAGAGGGCCAAGAGTCACTGGTGCCACTCTCAATGACACTTCCTCGAAGGTGTCTTCTACCTACACCTTTAAAATCTGAGACTCAGGTTCTGCGAGACGGCTCAGTGGGTAAAGGCACTTGCTGCCAAGAAGACCTGAATTTGATCCCTGAGACCCACATGGTGAAGGGGGAGAGCTGACCCTCACATGTTACCCCCTGACCTTCACACACTCATCACAGCATGAGCCCCCATACATCATGCACACACACAAATAATATAAAATAAATTTTGAGGCTGTCTTGGCTGAGTCTCACCACAAGTTGGATTCTGCCCCCAGATGAATGGTGAAAAAACACAGCTCTGAAAAGTAATGTCACCCACAGGATCAAGGAAGCAAGAATCTGGATTGATGCTGGGCATGGGGACAGAAGCCAGGCCCTCCGTCCTTCTTAAGGACATTCATTAGCTATATTCTTAGACAAGAATGTATGATGGAACAGACAGGACGGTCAAGGAGACCCAGGCCTAGGTTTTATAGGCTAATTAAGCAGGGACGGTACAATTATTAACTTCTATAAACGAGCCTGTGTGTGGCAATAGAGAAGCTGCCATGTCTCCCTTGGCCTGGGGACATTTTATGGACCATACCAAAGCAATCAGCCCTTAACAGCTAATTCCTTTGTCTTGGACCCAGGTGGAATGTGACTGGCTGGGCGATAGCTCTGCCAGGCAGTGAGGCAGAAAGCACTGAGCAGGGCAGTTAACCAACTCAAGGTAATTGCTATTTTAAGAATACAGCCTCTTGCAAGCAGAAGATTCATTTTTTTAATACAAATTTCCATGTGAAAACCGATGAAAAACTTCTAAAGTATGACTCGGTGTTTGAATCAGGTCCTCATAAGTTGCTTCCAAAAAATGCTATCTTAAACCAGGTGTGGTAACACATTTCTATAATCCCAGCAGGATTAGAGGCTGAGGCAGGAGAATCAAGATTTTTCAGGCTAGCTTGGGTTACGTAACAAGTTGTAGGCCTGCCTGGTTACATAATGAGACTGATCTCAAACTGTGTCCCTCAGATGAGAAACAAACCAACATCACGAGTTACTATGGCACAAGAAGATTAGAAATCACCAGTGCAAATTAGAACCCCCAAATTCATTCCTTTGAAAACTTGAAAGCAAAGAAAACTCATTCATAGCTACGGAGTGATTCAAACAGAAATGGTAATTACTTAGAACTTAGAGCACGAATAAAAATCTTCAATACATGTTGCTGAAGGTAAGAAAAGCAGAACTTAGGTCGAGAGAGAGCGAGGGAGAGAGGGGGGAGGGAGAGAGAGAGAGAGAGAGAGAGAGAGAGAGAGAGAGAGAGAGAGAAAACGTGCTCAGTGGAAAGGGGGCTTGCTGCTCTTTCAGAAGCCTGAGTTCAGTTCCTAGGATCCAAGTTGGCTGGCTCATATCCACCTATAACTCCAGCTCCAGAGACTCTGGTACTCTCGTCTGCACACACACACACACACACACACACACACACACACACACACACACAAAACAAATCTCTCAAGAAAGAAAAGTGGAACTCAATTAGCCCAGTGCTGCACTCAAACATTTAAAGAGATCAAATGCTCAATCCCAAAGAATGGAGGCTGGAATGGTTGGTCAAAGACAGAAACAAAATAAAGCAGTAGAGGTGAGCAACAACAACAGAAACATCCCGAGACTTACAGAAGGGTTAGTGACAAGGAGGCCAAACCTTTGCTACATGAATGAGAACACACAGAGAAGGACCACTGTGCTAGCTCAGCCCCCATGCAGGGAAGTATGGTTCAGGGCTGGAATCTCTCGGTGTCAGGGACCGTGCCCTGTTAGGAAAAACAGTGTCTGATGCCAGGCCACATGGGGACCTTTGACATCTAAATGTGGTCTAGGTGCTTCAAAGAGATGGACTATGAACACGGTGAACAAATATTTCCTTCAGATCTAAGGTTGGGTTGGCAGATGGGGGCTGGGCTGCTCCAGAGATGCTGACTAGAATTTACACTCTAGTGTTTCAAACACAACTCCTGGGCATGCACATTGCCAGTGACACAGCCAGTCTCCAGTGAGGACACGTGGAACTCAGCAGTGACCTCCCCCTCTGCCTCTCTTCTCATCCCTATGCAAAATTCTAAGTGTGGCACCCAGGACTATAGAAGCGTGACTGCCAAGCCACAGTGAGGCTGTGCTTCCTTGGGTTACTATTCTTTTACTTGTATTTAAAAATTATTGTGCGCATGCATGTGTGATAGCATAGACAAGCAGGTGAACTCTAGCAGTGTTTGCTACTTCGTGGGTCCTTTTCCTCTCTTCCATCCTTCTCCACCCTTATTAAATCCCTAACATTAGACCTGAGAGAATAGAAGGATAGAAGAAAAAGGGGGTGAAGTTATCATTGGATGACTTCTTGCTGATTAGGGGCTTCAAGTTCCTTCGGGCAAGTTTGATCTTTGCCATCAGGATATCTAACGTGTTTCTTCTCTCTCTCTCTTTTTGGCACAGGACCACTTGACAAACTGTAACCAACAGCACCCATCCACCAACCAGCCAACAGCAACCCTGCCTCTGGGGGCCCTAGCATTTATATAGCCTCTGAAAAGTACCCAGAATTCCAAACGTCACACACTAGAAGAAACAATCTTCCGCTGGCAAAACCACACCCCTGCTACAGCATGAGGCAAATTATAGCCACCTGCTGTGAATCAGCCTCAGATCCCCACACTTGGTATATTCCCATAATATTTTTTTTAAGAAACCAAAATTACAAAATTCTCACTACAACAGTGGACCAGAGCAAGAGTAAATGCCTTTAGATCATAAATTTACCAAATAAAAACCTGGTTCTTATTACTTGGACTGTGCCTGCGATCCAACTTTTATGTTGAAAATGGAAAAACACAGAGAGGTCACTTGCCTTTCCTAAATAAAATAGACTGCTGGCTAGGATAATCAATTCAAAAGAAAAGAGACATAATAATTTGTTTTACTTTCTTAGAAACAAAGCCCACTGCAACACCTCTGCCTTCCAACCCCTAATGAGTAAGTGGATCTATGCACGGGACGGCAAAAGGACCAGCAACACTTAAATGAAAACAGCCAAGTAGACTATGCACTGCCTGATGGACCACCTGGGAAGAATGCTGGCCCCAAGAGGAATGAATGCTAGAATCTCTTCAAGCTTTTGATTTCAGTTCACATGATAACACGTCACAGGTACATAATCATTATGGAGGATGTCACAACGTCTTCAACAAACAAGCTGAAAGAGGAGAACAAAAGAGTGCAGCAGGGGTCAGGGAAGCTATGAGATCTTGTACTCTGACACAGTGTTGTTTGGATTCTGGTTGGACTATTTTGAACACATCACCCTGAGAACAAAACTCTAACACTTAGGAAAAGCAAACTGGAAACCAGATTCCAAGTGCACACTTCACACTAGCGAGAAACGGCTTTTTTTAGTCGTCATGCAGTGTCAAAATTATATTTTAAAAGTGTTTTCTAGAAATACCTACTGAAATAGGAACAAGGTGATATAGAGGTTTACTTCCCAATAACACAAGATGGCAGAGAATAAAACAAAATCAAGGGTAACAGGGCTGAATGGGTTAAGGGGCTTGAAGCCAAACCCGAGGATCTGAGTTTGATCCTTGATTCATGTAGTTTGTCTTTTAACACTAAAGATAATTTTGCTGTTGGTGCTCTGTGATGCCAGTATGGGGAGTTCTCCTATTTTTTTTCTATCCAATTGGATGAGCTTCCAGCTCAGGGTATTTGCACCCTGTACTCATGGGAATTCCCTCTCTATTCCTCCCTGACTCCCCCCACCCCCATTGATATCTACCATCATCCCTCCTGTCACCTTTCCCCTAAAACCTAGGGTTTTCAGGACTGCATAAGTTTCAAAAATTGTTCTTTTGCCAGAGTAACCCTTAAGGTTTTCCCCTTCAAAATAGTAGCACCCCACAGTTTCCCTGAAGAAAATTAGCAAGTGGACTGCCTCATAAAGCCAACAAATTAAGAGTCTCTTGTTTACATAACACAGCTTTCCTTTTCTCCTCGGAAATCCAGCTTCTGCCACCGGCTTGACTCTGTGGCTCATCCGCTGCCTAAGGGAGGCGGAAATCAGACATTTTTTAATTCAAGTGCTGGAAGTCAGTGCCAAACCCACATAAATCAGAAAAGAGGGAAACATGAACAGAGGTATGCGAAAACCAGCATGCATGCCTTCTCTGGCCCCGGGAGGTCAGCCTGTTACGCAACCTTCTACGTGAGACTAATCCCATGCATTCAGTCCATGCTCATGCGGCTGCTTTGTCATTTCGGAAAAGAGAGTAATAAATTATCTTCGCATTCACTCTAGGCCTGATCTACCTCCTGCAGTTGCGGTCTCTCGGCATGAGGATTCAGGACGGTCTGTTTAATTCAGTATCTCCATAACCAACCCAAAGCCTGTGGCCTGACTGCTCTGAGTTCATGAGAAATTTGCTTCTAAGAGTGGAGGCAAGGCCTGCAAGGCTGAGATGGCTGATAGACCTCAACAGGACGGGGTGAGTCTTGGCACCAGTGCATGATGGGAGCTTGAAGAACCTGGCTTTGGAAATGCAGGTTTTGCCATCACAGCTAAAGCAGGGTCTCACCACTATTATCCTTTTAAGAAATGAGAAAGTAAGGCAGTTTTACCAAGGTGGAATAGCAGCCAGTGGGTCTGAGCCCTGGGTCTGAACCTGCTGCTCAACCCTGAACAGCCCTTGTTCCATAATCATGTTATTTAACCCCTTGGAACGCCAAGTTTCCTTATTTGTGAAAGACTCAACAATTTATAATAGCACACATTTATAATATTTATAACGGGTTAAGTATATACCCCTTTGTTCTGCTGAGCATTTTAAAACTTTACAGCATGTAGAATACTTAACAAGGCAGCCTGCCCCAGATTAAGCATTCAGAAAATAGTGTCAGGAGATAAAAGTACGAATGATCAGCTTCCCGGGCTCTTAGTCACAATTCACGAGTCGCGGCAGCCTCCATTCTCTAAACCAGACTGAGAGCAGTCTACACAGATGCAGCACAGCGGGTAAGGTGGGAGCAGATAAACAAAACAACAACAACAACAAACTGCTGTGGTAAGCCTGGCTCAGCCCAAAGGATTTGCTGTGCAAACCTAGAGACCGGGGTTCAATTCCTAGAACACACATACAGGCGAAAGGAGAGAACCAACTCCAAAGTTGTTCTCCCTTGCACACATGGCTCTCCTTGCATGCACAACTCAGACACAGAAGCATAGACACATACACTCTCCTAGTTTGCTTTCTGTTGCTATGAAAACACTCTGACCAAAAGCAACATGGGGAGGAATGAGTTCATTTAAGCTTACAGGTTGCAGATCATCACGGAGAGAAGCCAAGGCAGGCACCCAAGCAGGAATGTGGAAGCAGGGACCACAAGGAATGCTGCTTTTTGGCTTGCTCAGGAACTTTTCTCATAATGTCCAGGCCCACCTGCCTAGGGATGGTACTACCCACAGTGGGCTGGGCCTTCTTACATCATTTCCAGTTAATAAAATACCTCACAGACATGCTCACAGGCCTATCTAATGGAGGCAATTCTTCAACTGATGTTCCTTCTTCCAAAGTAACTCTAGTTTGTGTCAAACTGATAAAAACTAACAATGCCCATAGTAACACACCCACACCACTGAAGTTTTTACAAGGCTGGTTCACCCGGAGACTACTTTTTTTGTAAAGGTTAGAGGGGAAGGTCCTCCTGATTGTGCTAACTCAGCTACATTAGTATCTCCTGTTTTCAGAAAACGTAACAATAACAAACTGGCTTGTTTGCGAATACAGCCTGCTGCTCAGTCAGACTAAAGCAATGGCTTCTCAGTGCCCGGCACTGAAGTTCATGCTGGGTAATCCATCAAGTAGATAAACACTGCCACATTTTCCCTACTCCCTCTACCAAGGCCAGCATTGTCACTAGGATGTCAGTTCTGTATGGCTCTTTCATCTTCACTTCCCATCACCCCCTGCCCCACAAATCCAGGAGGGCAGCTACTATCCGATGTTTCTCTCAGGTCGCCTTTACTAAGAAATAAATGCTTTCATTCATGCCAGTGATTGGCAGAGGCCTGGTACTGACCGGCAGAGGCCCGGTACACAGGATATCTTTCTTTCTAGTTCCGTGTTCTTTTAGGTCATGCCTACTTTTGTGCCTTTTTGGAAAATGCTAAGCATATCACCATCCTCCCAGTTTGGTTGTTTTTCCCTTCCCCAGGACCAAAACTCTCCCAAGTTGAAAAGATTAGGAAACGTCATTTGGGAGATCCACAAGCATCTAGAGGCTAGGATATACTTTTCCCATCTGTCCAGGTAACTAACTAGAGGATACACACACAGAGAGATAGAGACAGACAGAAAGAGAGGCCACAGACATACATATATATACAGAGAAAGTATTATGCAGATACATGTTAAAATACAAAACAATTAAAAGAGAGATAGTCCCATTGAGATAAAATAGGATGGCATTTGAGTGAGCAAGCAAAATCCCAAGGGCACAGCCTGCTTTCCCATCCATCCTGGGTGTAGCACAGTGTGGCAGGAAGCCATGCAGGCATGGAAGGTCGCCATGGCAGGGTACAGCTCCAGGATGTCAGAGACCAATGCCCTGTGGAGCAGAGCCTCTTCAGGCTTCAGAAGCAGCTGAGCAGGAAAGCAATTATGCATGTTCATCTTACAGGAATCCAGAGTGTACCATGACGGGCCTTGCAACCTCCACTCAGTGGGCTGGGCATGAAGAGCTGTACAGAGACAGTCTGCGTAGACAAATGTCAGGCTTGCCAATGCTATGGGAACCACTTGGAGCTGCGTTTAGGGGATAAGCTACATTGAGGCTTCTTAAGCCTTTTCTCCCATGATCTCTTTTAACCCGGGAAATGCAGACATGACTCTGGGAGTGTACAGCCGTATAAAACAGGTGTGCAAATCAAATGTTTACTGCTAACAACCCATAAGGGCATTAATTTCCAAACAATTTCTTGGCATACATACGATGCTACCATTTGTCAAATATGAAAGCAATTTGCATCTTAATGAATGTGTGTGGTGTGTGTACACAGGTACATGCATGTTCCTATGTTTAGCGTGTGTTAACATATATGTGGAGGCCCAAAGTTGACCTTGCATGTATTCCGCATCCACTTTCCACCATACATACAGAGGCACCGTCCCTCAAATACAGAACTTGCAGACTTGGCAAAATAAACTCACTGCAATTGGAGCTGGAGAGATGGTTTGGTGGTTAAGAGCACTGGCTGCTCTTCCAGAGGACCCAGGTTTGATTCCCAGCACCCACCCAGAAGCTCATAAATGTCAATAACTCCAGTTCCAGGAGAACTGACCCTCCTCTTCTGGCTTCTGTGAGCACTGTATGCATACAGTCCACAGACATACATATAAGCAAAACACCCGTATATATAAAATTATATGTGTGTGTGTATGTGTGTATGTGTGTATGTGTGTATGTGTGTGTGTGGATGGATGGATGGATGGATGGATGGATGGATGGATAGATGGATGGATAGACAGATAGATGGATAGACAGATAGATGGGTAGATGGATGGATGGATGGACAGACGGATGGGCAGACAGATAGATGATAGATAGATAGATAGATAGATAGATAGATAGATAGATAGATAGATAGATAGTTAGATGAGACAAAGTTTCTCTATATGTAGCCCCGGCTCTCCTGGAATTCACTCTGTAGACCAGGGTGGTCTTGAACTCACAAATGTCCACCTGCCTCCATCTCCACAGTGCTAGGATAAAAAGGTGTGTGCTACCACTGCCCAGCAAGAAACAGATATTTTTTAAATGACTGCAATGGTATGCGAAGTACAAAGAGCACGTGTGTCCCTAACCAAGGCTGCAGTGAAGTTGCGTAATGCAAGACCCACGGGTGCTCCCAGAAATACCTCAGACTTACTGTGCGTGATTTTGGGGTTTGTCAGCACATTCAGAAACCTTATATGGTAGCCAGATTTATTATCTTGACCCATTATGGGGTTATGACTCATGGTCTAAGAAGCTGGAATGGACACCTATCTGTAGAATAAAGCCATAGGCTTGGAGCTGCCCATATGCTGAGAGCAGCAAGCCTAACAGACACGGAGAGAGAACAACACAAGACAGGGAGAGGGGCCACGAGGTCTAGAAAGTTGGGCAACTGAGTGCAGGGTCAAGAGCTCCACCTAGCACCACATCAGGTAGAGGCATCACTAATATTGTGGTACCCAGGACAGAAACCCATACACTGTCAGCAAGATTCTGGAACTGGGAGAGATGGAAGGGAATGATGTCCTTGTCTGTGAGTGGGACTCATCCCCACCTTAGCCTCATTACCTTTGGGCCACACTGAACCTGCACACTGACTAAGGACTTGCTATGTTGTCTCCCCTGCTCTAAACCAGGCTCCCTGAGATGAGGCATGTGCCTAATTTACACCCAGCACCTATGCTAACAGCATGGCTCAGCGGTTAAGACACCTATGCTAACAGCATGGCTCAGCGGTTAAGAGCACTGGCTCCTCATCCAGAGGTCCTGAGTTCAATTCCCAGCAACCACTTGGTGGCTCACAGCCATCCACAGTGGGATCTGATGCCCTCTTTTGGCGTGCAGGTGTACATGCAGCTAGAGCATCCTACATGAAATAATTATAAATCTTTAAAAAAAATAAAATAAAAGCTACAACTGAGTTAGAATTTGTTCACTGGGTGGAGAAAAATCACACCTTCTTCTGATAAAAGAAGTAGAGAGGGAGGGAGGGAAGGAGGAAGGGAGGGAGGGAGGGAGGGAGGGAGGGAAGGAAGGAAGGAAGGAAGGAAAGAAGGAAGGAAGGAAGGAAGGAAGGAAGGAAGGAAGGAAGGAAGGAAGGAAGGAAGGAAGGGGCCAGTGAAATGGCTGAGCAGGTAAAGGTGTTTACTGGATGACCTAGGTTTAATCTCTGAGACCCACATGGTAAAAGGAGAGTAATGACTTCTGCAACTTGTCCTCTGACGGCCACAAACTTGCTACATATTGCATGGGTGCATGCTCGTGTGTGCGCGCGCGCAGCCCATAAATAGATAATAAATGTACAAACTATAATGAACCTAAAACTTGGCAAACATACATTCTTGGCAACATTATACACAGCTTTCCAGAGGTATGAGCACTCCAAATGTCCATCGACTGACCGAGAGATAAAATTATAACATGTTATTCAGCAATAGGAAGGATGTTAGTCCAGACACATGCTGTATCCTAGATATACACATGAGCCTTGAAAACATCATGCTAAGAACAAAGAGCTCCACACTGTATGATTCCATGTATACAGTATGTCTAGAAGATCTATGGAGACACAAAATGGACTCGTGGTTGCCTAGGGCTGGATGTGGGTTTGGAGGAAATGAGCTCTCTTTTTGGGATGCCAAACATGTCCTAAAATTATCAGTGATTTTGGATGCACAGGTTTGTTAGTTGCTACAAATTACGGAACTGTTTGGCTTAAATGAAGAGTCTTCAAATACTCCAACTATGTCTTAACAAGGTTGATCCTGCCCCCAAATTAGTATTTTTATGACCCTATGGGTACAACATAAACGAGTGGGGTACACAGTGAGTGACAGATGGAGCAGGAGACAGTGGGAGGGATAAAGAGAGTAGCAGACATCCCTCACCTATCCCATGGAGCAGTCCCTAAACTGGCTGTTCGGCCTTTCCCCTGCCTGGTTGCTGTCTGTTTGAGACACAGTCTCGCTTTGTAGCCCAGGCTGGCCCAGAGCTCACAGCACGTCTCCAGCCTGGGTTCCCCGGTGTTAGAATGACAGGTGCGCACCACCACACCCGTTGCCCGAATTCTCGTTCTACTCCTTCTGCAGCAGCTTCACTGGAGAAAAGACTTCTCAGCCGACAGGAAAGCGCAGGGGAAGGGGTGTGTGGGATTGATTTTGAAGTTCAGAATAAACAACAAAAAGAGAGAGTAGTTAGCCTGCCTCTGTAGGATAACCTCTTGTCCTTCTCCTTCCTAGGGATTCAGAAACTGCGGCCCAGACATGGCTTTTGCATGCGGTGACTTGGTTAGTTAGGGACTAACACAGCAATCTGGGAAGACAGTGTCTGATGAAGCAACTGACATTTAGCTTGACATTAAGGGAAAAAAAAATCTAATTTTCAGTGAAACAAAACGCCAGATGAGAAAATAAACACACCATCCTTAGCCTTCCCGCCCTCAGCAATGAGAGACCTTAATAATATAGATGCTTTATGTGTGATCTAGAGTAAAACATTAATCTCAGTAGATTGGGGGATGGGGGTTGGAGGACACGGCGTGATAGAAAAAAGCCTAATCTGCATTCATCGCATCTGGGAGACAGTCGATGAGGAAAGAGATAAGCCCAGAGCACTCATGTGAACATCTCAGAGACTAGATGCAGCTGCTTGAGGAACCAGCCCCTTGGGGGAAGCCCCACTCTGCAGGGCTGTTCTGGACAAGGCGTCTTTCAGTATTTTATTTTTCATGAGCATGTGCATGTCTTGCTTTTAGGGGAATTTTTAATTCTCCTCTGAAGGACAACCCACAGACCAGTTGAGACACCTAGCCAGCACACAGCACCCTGGTTCAGTGGTGTTTCACTGCCTGCCCCTGGGAGCAGTGGCCTTGTCACCTGTCTCTGTTCTCAGGGGACCTGAGGGTGGAGCAAAGAAGCCTATTTCAACCTCCACTTGAGCACCTGCAGACAGGCTGGTCTACCCTGCTTGTTTTTCTACAAGGAAGCGGAAAAAAGGACCTTGGTGGGGCGGAGGGGCTTGCCATTTCATCGGCCGCTTTTTCTCGGTTGCTTCCTGTGTCAGTGGGGTTGAGGAAGGCTTTTGGTGACAACCAAAAGTAAGCAGATACCACAAGCTAGGGCCACAGTCCCTAGTCCTTTATAGAGGGGAGGTCATCCATTCATGGTGCCCCGCTGATTTTGACACTCTCCCACCCCCCGGGATTAAAGCATACTGCCACATGAGGAACGCCAATGAGACTTGTCTGTGGAGAGGGGAGCAAGCCTTCAGAAGCTCCGGCTCAAGGAACCATCTGCTGAGGAAACAAAGAGGGGACTTTCAGGGTTGGTCTCTAGGTTAGAGGATACAGACCTTTCCTACCTCACCGTGGACCTGCGACCTGAACATGGCTCCATCTGAGACTGACTTAGGCTCCTAAGCCACTTTCACTTACTCTACAAGTGCAAGAGTCTCCATGAAGCATGGAGACTGGGATTTGGAGCCAGGAGGACAGCTCAGTAGGAAAAGAATTTACTGTGCAAGCATTCAGAACTGAGTTTGAACTCCAGGAGGATCTCTGTGAGTTCGAGGCCAGCCTGGTTTAGAAAGTAAGTCCAGGATGGCCAAGACTACACAAGAAACTCTGTCTTGAAAAAAAAATAAAGTAAAGTAAAGTAAAAGCTGGGCCTGGGGGTGCTTGCTTGTTAAACTGGTGCTGGGGAGATGAGGACAGGTGGATCTTGGGAGCTCACTGGTTAGCCTGCTGAGCCTAATTGGCCAGCTCCAGGCCCACAGGAAACCATTTCCAAAAGAATTAATAACAATAACAATAATAGTAACAATTATAACAACAAAAACAATAAATCAAAGTAGAAAACATCCAGAGGATGGTTACATGGCTAACCCATAACCTTCATTTGCACACACACATGCTTATGTGCCTGTACACACACCACACACACACACACACACACACACACACACACACACACACACACACAAATATATATATAAGCTGGCCTGCTAGCAGCCTCAACCAGGATGTCAGGGTCTGTGTTGTAGAAGTTGCTGCAACTCACAGTTTAATCACTGAGGTCTGCCAACAAGCTATGTTTTAGAAAGCCTGAGGAGAGGTTTCAATGTGTCCCTATCATAGCACTGCTAACATGTTTGTCCTTTCTGCACAGTACAGTCCTGACGCGATGGGATCTATCAATCATGTGACTATTGAACACCACATGGACTTTCAAAAGGAAAGAAAGAAAGTGGCAAACCCCAAGCAACCAGTTAAGAATCATTGTATTTGATCTTCTCTCCCTGGGCCTTTCCAACCCGTAGGCAAATGTTTCTGGTTCTAACTGGGACATTTACCTCCATATAAGGAGCATTCTTAAAGCCACACTTCCGCAGCTTGGACCATCTGCCCACGGTGGCCAGAGTGTACAGGGTCATCAGTCTGTTCAAGGACATCCTGGCTGTGCGCCTCTGCTCCAACTACTGCCACAGCTCCGTGGCTTGCTCCCTCCTCTTCTCAAATCCTACCCTGTGTCAAGGCCCACGTCTAGAACAACCTATTCTGAATGCAGAAGGAAAACATTGCTTTTGTATGCAACAGAATAGTGTTGGGCCATACAAATAAAATGATGAAGAAGAGTGGATGCAACTGGAGCTTCTTATTTCAAGAGAATTAAGTCAGGCTCAGAAAAGACAAATATCACACATCTTCTCTCATTGATGGGTCCTAGAGTTTATACAGATGCATAAACTCTCATATGGACAGGTATGAAAGTAGAAGCAAAACTGTCTAGAGGAACACAGGGGACTAACATGGAGAAGGGGAGGAGGAAGGTAATGGTGACTAGGGAAGGAACATGCTAGAAGTATGTTGTATACTTGCAGGAGAATGGCTTTACATAAGCCAGTTTACCAAACTAGCAAGAATAAACAGGGCATTCCCTTTCCCAGCAGCCATACTCTTCCATATTCCCCCAGAACTCATGGAATAGAACTCACTATCTCCCATCCCACCACAAACTGCTTTCACATTTATACAAACTCTTTGGGCTACCACCGATGCCGGGAATAGGCTTCTTTTCTGGATTTGACTCCTCAGACTAGCAAAGAGGGAGGGGCACCTCGGCACTGCATATTTCATCGATGTTTAATGATTTGTTGACTGCTTGAGCCAAAGACCCAAATCCATATCTTCCAGTTTAAACACAAAGAAACAACAACAAAAGGAATGTGAAATTATATCACGGTCCCTCAAGGCACCGTATCTACAGAAGCCTGACTTGTTTACTTGTTTAAGAATCTAAGAAAACTTCTGCAGATAAAATTCTCCCATCCTCCAGTCCGCTTTGCCCTTTACAAGAAGTGTCATCGTATCTCTTTCCCACATGGAGCTGTAACAGAATCAGAGGGTGAGGGGGGACATTCAGATTTTAATTCCTACCTCACTATTCACACTTTGCTCAACCCTAAGTACTGAGATAATGGGTCTCTGTGATGAGGGTCTACTCTGCATGTTCCTTAATCTTATGTGCCTTCAGGGAAGGCTGGGGCGGGGGGACTGGTTCAAACTTAGGGAGTCTCCAGAAGTTTCCTAACTGGCCCACCAGCTTTACTTTCTGTGGAAAGCCTCACATCTTGTCAAGGTTGATCATCACTGTCAACCTGACAGGATTCAAACTCTGAAAGTGATTCCAGAGAAGTTTACCGAAGGAGGGAAAGTCTACCTCAGTGTTGAGTGAGTCCACCACCCCATGGGCTGTGATCACAGAATAAATAAAAAGGAATAATAATAACAACAACAATAATAAGCAAACAAACAGCACTGGCATTCATCTTTTTCTACTTCCTGACTCAGGATATAATGTGACCAGCTGCTTCACGCTCCTGCTGTCAGGACGGAGTGAACCTCTTTAAACTGTGAGCCAAAAGAAATCCTTTCTTCCTTAAGTTGCTTTTGTGGGGTACTTTTGTGACAGCAACAAGAGAAGCAACTCACTTGAAATCAATCATAGAGACAATCCCTCCATTCCACCTTAGGATTGAAGTCCAAGAAATTCTATACTGAGAAGACTGGCCACTGGGGCCAGCATCCAATCTAACGGCCCCACTAATGAGGTCATCTCTGGGTCTCTTCCTCTGGAAGGTTCTATTTGCTTTCCCCTGTCATCACACTGCTACTGACCTGACAGGAGGCTTTCAAAATGCCACCCAGGCAGAAGGAGTCCTTCAAGAAAGTCTGCTTCACTCAACTCTGTCCTCTCAAACCATTTCTCTCAAGAATTTGCACTCAGTTAATTTCTCCTCTGTTGCCAGGACCTAAGACGCATGGTTTACATGGAAGTCTTTTGAGGCCCCTCTCTCTCACACACACAGTCCTTAATACAACGGCCGTAGCCACAAAGTCACTGTCCAAACCTTTGCATCCTGGGAGATATCCCCCCCACACTGAGTGAATCCTGAAGTGTCTTTCACAGGGTAAGGACATTATGAACCTGTGAACTACAAAGTGCCTTTCAGTTTCCTTTTGGTACAGAGAAGCCACAGATTCAGCTCTTAAAACTGACACTCAAAACACACTTAATAAATAGTTCCTTTAGGAACGGAGGCACCCATCCAAAAGAGCCAAGCGCAGGAGCCTCTTTCTCTTCCTCTTTCCATGACTTCTTCTCCAAATGGGGGTTCACAGACATTATCTCATCCCAGGCATTTGGTGGTGACAGACAGGTAACAGGCTGGGCAGAACGCTTTCCATTGCTCAATTGTTAAAGTCAGGAAGGCAGCAGCCATGTTAAAGCGAGTTAAGGAGAAATCCCACTTCCCAAGTTCACTGTGCTGCTCTGTCTGTCCCAGAAGTAAAACTAAGCTTGCCCTTGACATTTTGAGTTGGTTGCAAAATGCTCAATACACACAGAGGAAGAAGTTCTTCCCGGACTCTGTGTGCTGCAACGTGAGACTTACCTGTGCTCACTCATTCCCACCCCCTTCCTCCTGCCTACTCAAGTTCTACCACATCCACTTTCAGCAGTTGCCAGGTGAATGAAGCCCTGGCCAACACCTTCTCTGATCACATGCCTCCCCAATGTCTTTGGCATATGTACTGCAATGGATCGGGCAGACCAAGTCCCCTTGAAAAAGATTCAGGCAAGATTCAGGTAAGCCCCGGAAGTCCAGAGGTCAGAGAGGACTGTGAGTGGAATGTGCCCGTGAACCAGATTCTCGGTGATCTTGTAAATGATGCATCGCAACAACAAAGATATAAATAGAGGAGCAACTGTGCGCCACAGACCCTATTCAGCACTTTCGTGCATCCTTCATTTAATAAGAGCATCCAAAGATGTACCAGCCCCTCCCCCACCACAGCTGGCCTCCCTTTCACAGCCTGCAAGGCACATACTGCCTCCATTCCTTTCCAGCCACCACCTCCAGCTACAAATGCAAGGCCGTTCGCTGGACCCTAGATATGGCTTTGCTTCTCAACTTGACAAGACCAAAGGCCTCTCACAAAGGCTCCAATGAGGTGACTGACGTCTGGTTTCGTCAACTGTAAGTGAATAATTAATACTTGCCAGTAAAGAAATAGACTCATTGTTATGGTAGCCACATGGAGGCCATAAAAAGGCCATTTTGTGAAGCTCTTGGTGGAACCCTGGGGCTAACAGCGGCCCAAAGAAGCCTCTTTGAGCATGGAGGCTGAGGCTGAAATGTGAGGACAGGAGCCCTATACTGTTTCCCCCACAACTCTGTTCCCAATGCTAATTAGCTTGTTGCCTATTCATCACCTAATTTTGCTTTCAGGTCAATGACAGCCTCAGAGGCCCACTGAACAGAGAGGGGCACAATAATCAGAGGGTAGATGTCGTGTTATCGGGGCCCTTCACTAGTTGTTAAATTACTTCTCCTTGTGATCTGATCTGAGCAAAAGTCCCCGAGCCTACACACAGCTGTATAACCCCACTGTTGGCCCAACGCCTAAATCACGTTTTCCTTTCCATTTTCCACCACAGAGGGAACAAGGCAGTCTCAGGTTCCTACACAACCAGTCAGAACTGGCCAGGAAATATAATAAAGAAGCTTAGTGAGCTAATGCGGCTGGCCTGGGGCTCAGCAAGCAGAAGTAACCAGAGGCACCGGCTTTGTAAGCAGCAGCGTGCTGTGTGTGGCTTCATAACTGTCAGGGCAGATGGCGGCTAGCTCCAGTGAGGAACTCTCTATGGGAAAACTTCACACCCGACAAGTGGAGACTGGTGCTCAACAAAGGCCTCTGGTGAGAGTGACCCCTGACTTATCAAGCACGCGCCTGCTCGTGTGCGCGTGCGCACACGTACACACACACACACATACACACACACAAGCACACGCGCGCGCGCGCACACACACACACACACACACACAAGCACACACACGCCTACAGTATTCCTGTCCACCAGGCCAAAGCGGCCCTGACTGAAAATGGATCTGACAGCTGCTGGCCATGTCGTTTTGAAGACAGTATCTCTCCCACATCTAGCTTACATCTGAAAGCCAACCATTAGAGGCACCAAATATTTTGACTTCAGCTCTGCTTCCTATTAAAATGTCTCCTCTCCTCAGCTTCCTTTCTAGATCCCATGACTTCTGAAGCACCTGCTCCGCATCCAATGGGAAAACCTTTTGTATTTAGCCCTTCAAGATAAACACCACCCACTGGTTCCTTTCTCAAGCAAGTTTGACAGAAGAGAAGCGACACACAGAGCATTACACGGAGGCATTACACGGAGGGTCGTCGGGCCACAGAGCGGGTTCGGGGAAGGGGCAACTACCTTCATGGAAGGGTGCACTGAGTGCTAGCCATGGGGTCTAGCAGGGCCTGTGCCCAAGAGAATGCTGGTCACTTCCTGCCCTAAGGGGAGGGGCAAGAGGTAGAAGTAGAAATGATAGGTTAGGAGCCAATAGCCTGCAGTCTGTCCCCCAAATCTTCCTGCCCAACTGTGGGGCTGTGGGCACTAGGGAATAGGGCAAGCCAAGTTCAAAGTCAGGTTCCCTGGGCTGGAAAGCACCCGGACAGTCACGGTAGAAAACCATCCTTCGGTTGGCCCATTCTCCCTGCCCCCACCCTTTAGGCACAGGCTGCTCTTTCCCTTCCTGTGCACACAAGAGGGCTTACCTTCCTGGAGGCGATGTGGGCATCTCCCACAACAGACAGGTGGGCAGCTAGCTACATAGGAAGGAAACCTTGTCCGCTAGGATTTCGTCACCCCACCTTCCCCCCCACCCCCACCCCCCGAGCCAACCAGAAGAGAGGCGTTAGCAAAGGCCAGAACGCTTCGAAGCAGGTCAGCCATGCCTCCCGGCTCATCACAGCCCTTCTCTCCCAAACCGCGCCACTGCGGCCCCGGCCCCACCCGGCTTCGGTTCACCGCGGGCGCCCAGTAGCCCATTGCCTACCAGGCGGGCCCAGGCAGCTCTCGCTGGCTTTGGCGGAATGACGGTGGCTGCAAACGGCCGGCGATCTTAAGTACCTGGGCGCAGGGATGTGGCCCCCGCCGGGCTCGTGTCCCCTGCAGGTGTCCCTGGTCCGCTAGACTATCCCCGTCTCCCTTTCCGGCGGGCAGCTCCGGCCCAGGCCACGCACCTGCTGCTGCTGCGGTCGCCGCGCAGAGCTCCGCGCTGTACCCACGACTCCTGGGAGACGCTCCCTGCTCAGGGCGCCCGGTGCGGCGGAGAAGAGAAGGGGCAGCGCGGGGCCTGCAGCTGGGCCTCTGGGGACCCGGGGCCGCGCAGCCTCGGGCGCCGAGCCAAGCGCCCCCAGCGGGCTGCGAGAAGTGGCGCCCGCCCCACGCGCATCCTCAGGAGCGCATCCTCCGCCTTGGCAGCATTTCGGTCCCTGCATCAGCCCCGATGTCCCCTTACCTGGTTCGATGGCAGGTCCAGGGGAGGGGCCCGAGGCTACCGCAGGCCCCCGCGCCGGGGCGCAGGATGCTCAGCCCAGCTCCGCCGCTGCGCCGGCCGGCCGCCGCGCCGCGCCGCGCCCCGCCCCGCCCGCGGTTCCGCCCCTCCGCCCGCGGCGGCTCCTCCCCTGGCCACGGTGCCCAGCCCCTTCGCCGCGGCTGCTGTCACACAAAGAGCCGGAAATGGCTGCGGCGAGGGGTTCCCTGCGCACCCCTGACCTGCAACGCACTGCACGCAGGGTCGCGCTGGACCCATACCTTCTGGCCTTAGAGGATCCAGCCTCCCGACTCTGGAGGTGGAGAAGGGGGGGACGACTGTGGTACTGCCGCCTCCATCACCAGCAACACCTGCCGCCCCAGCAGGAAGGAAGCTTCGGCTCCGTTCGCATTTCCCTGTAGTCAAATTATTTTCAAGTAGTCATTTATCCATCACGTCTCTATCGTTTTGTTCCAAGCATCTTGTCCAGAGCCAGGCATGCACGCAGGTGTTCAGCAGAACCCCTGCCCGCTTGGAGCTTATTATCTGCCAGCATTAACTGACCTAACAGAGGTCAGGTGACAGCTGGGAAAGTCAGCCAAAGAAGGGAGCAGGCCGAGCGAGCGAGCGCGGAGGGCTTGGGCCCTTCCACTAATTGAGACTGCTCCTGAGTGCTCCACCTGTGGTCAAGAATAACTTCCCACAGGGCCCCGGCTCAGAGGATGAAAGCGCTGGCGGGCAAGCCTGATGACTGGGGTTCGATCTTCAGGATCCACATGATGGAAGGCGAGAGACAAGTCCTGTAAATTGTCCTCTGACCTCCACCCACATGCGCACACACACACACACACACACACACAAAAATGAGTGTAATAATTTAAAAACAAAGAGAAACTTCTTTCTTTCCATTTCTTACAGTAGTACCCAGCAGCATTTTTTTATTTTATTATTTTATTTTATTTTATTTTATTTTATTTTATTTTATTTTATTTTATTTT
>NW_026591597.1:56225-57605 GCF_907164565.1 Psammomys obesus | reverse complement strand
TTATTTTATTTTATTTTATTTTATTTTATTTTATTTTATTTTATTTTTCAGTAGTGACCCGAGTTGACCTCATTCAGGAAGAATTGCCTTATGGACAAAACCGTGATATGCTGAGGGGACAGGCACCTTTCTTAGACACTGTGTGGTGCTCTTCAGAGACTCCACGCTCCCTGAGATGCAGCCTGCAGGCTTTTAGATAGAGATGAGGCTGGCTGCCTTCAGTCCTGACCTGTACGCAGGCCAGCCTGGTGCCACTTACTCCGCTTGGGAGAAGCAGTCCCTGCAACGAAGGGAATCATAATTGTCCTGGTACTTTTTTTAATTTTAAGATCTATTTATTTTATTTTGTATGTATGAGTATTTTGCCTGCATTCACGTATATGTATATATGTACCAGGTTCATGCCTAGTGCCATGGATACCCTGGAACAGGAGTTGCAGATAGTTGTGAGCTACCATGAAGGTGCTGGGAGCAGCCAGCTCCCAGCTAATGAGCCATCTCCCCAGCCTGCCCTGGGTACCTCGTAGGGGAACTGACTGGAAAGTGCTTGAGATGCTGGGATGTGTGTATAGAAATAAGGACTGAAGGCCCGGATCAAGGGAACCTTCTGCAGTGCTTGTTAGAGTCCACAAATTTGGAGTTGTCCAGTTATAAATGGCTATCCCTAGAGTAACCGCTTCAAGTCTCAGGAAAGGCCTTGAAAAGACTTAACTGATCACACATGCTTCCCGAAGGGCTCAGAATTCATGACATGATCTTTTGTGGTTTGATGTTACATCACTTAGCTATTTTAAACTGCTATTTCAGAAATGATGACTTACACATACAGCAACACACATACATTTTTTTTCCCCCTCTGATGCCATGTGAGAAAGCTGTGGGGGTGTTTGTGAAAGATGGCTTTAAAAACAGAACTCAGGTTTCTTCTTGTTTTTTTTTTTTTTTTAAATTCATTTTTCACCATGATCCTTGGAATTTCAATCTGCAGTGACTACAGATGCTAAGAGTGAGGAATACCAGTCCACTGGGTTTTCATTTCAAAGGGAATATTCTTTGGGTGTTTTTCTTTTTCCCAGAGATGTATTTCTCCATGTTGTTCTTTCTCTGTCTTTTTACTTTTCAGGGAGAGTTTGTTTAGAAGCAGCACAAAACGACTATTATTATGAATGTGGCTGTATTTTATGCAGTTTCATTTTCCCTGGCTCTTGGATTCTGCTTGCTTATAGAGGAGACACAGCATGGGCTTTTACAGTTAAAAGCCAGGGACTTGACTTTGTGTTTGAGTTTTGCAACCAACTGAAGGTCCATCTTAAGCAAGAAGTTTTACCCCCCTACACACACACACACACACACACACACACACACACACACACACACACA